>NW_008751713.1:595328-617723 GCF_000715545.1 Opisthorchis viverrini
CTTGACAACCCACTGACAGTGCTGGATTTATGCACCAATTTACCAGCTCGCGCGTGCAATGCGCAACTACCTACCCCGCCCCCAATCATCGGTGAACGAAACTGTGGCAGCTACAACCAGTGTACGACGAGTACGCGGTTCTTACAGCTGACAATGATGATGATGATCGCATGTGCAGCCAAGCATCAACAGCGTGTTTGCACAGGAGAAAAATCGGAGATAGGTGTGCCATAAACATACATAAAAGAGTGAAGGGGAAATAACTCCTTATAGAGCACCTATATGTGTTGAGAATGGCGTGGAGGGGTGGAGACACACCTCTTCTCGGCCTTAGGGAGAAGCGACAGCAGTAATCCTCCTTCGATGTTGCCGAAAGCGTTGAAGTAGTCCAGGAAGAACAACCGAAACACCTTGTTATTGCCATATTGTGTGCTGAATGGGCGACGGTATCCAACGTCAAAAAACGATCTCCGACAAGCAGACTGGTAGGAGTTTTCATGGGGCAGAGTCATTGTTTCATTAGGGGAACACTCGCAAACAGTTTCGACAGTACAGGTGTTAATGCGACAGGCCTCTCTTACACCATCATATAATTTTTGCCGCTGCCCAGAAATCGGTCATATTTTGGACTGAAAGGTGCTGCAAACGAGCGCAGGCTGTGATCAACTTAGGCTGCAGAAGAGCAGAACCGTTTTTTTTTCAGACTTGAGTTCGGTAAGCTACGCGTACACATCACGCGTAGTGTTAGCAAACTCTTTGGAATGTGCTCGGTTAATTGGCTGTGTCAAGGAATGATCAGTGTCAAGCAAGGAATGTGTAGGAGGACTGTCACGAGGCTGCTTCCACATCTTACAGTGTTTTCTGTTGCAAGTGAGCATGTATTTCGTCCAGGCATTTGATCCATCTTTTGACCTTCAGCCTTCTGCTTAAATTTCGTCTTTTGTAGTCGCTTGAGACCCAGTAACGACAATATATCACAGGGGAACAAATTTATGGATGGAAATCGACCTAACCAGACCTCTTCTCACTACGTATTTAAGAAGCGAAAAAACCGGTGACGGGAAGCATATCTGTTATTTGGTTGACGCTTCTTCTCATCTTCTTGCCTTTTGAAGGAACGGCCAAAGAAGTGAACAAAGCATTTTCTAAATTAACGAACACCTCACCATGTTAGGCATCAAGCCTTAACGAACCCAAGGGTGAGAAAGTAACAACTGGACCGACTAGGACTAGTGATTAGGTCACACGGTTATGTAGACATTGCGTCAGCATCCTCGTAACATTACTATACTGCTGGTAATCTTTTGGATCACGCAGTTTGGTTCCAGGCAGTGAACAGTCTTTACTGGAAATCAGTGATGTGCGAAATTCACGGTGTAGTAAAGTTATTGGGGTGGTATCATGGCTCTCCGTAGCCACATGTGTAATACCGTTTCGTGTAAACACATTTATGGTGGACAATGGTTCCTGCAACTACTATATATTTGTTTGGTAGTTTTTTCATGAGTTGACTGAGGACCTAAGTTTTGGGGATAAAGGGAAACCCTACTTTGGCACCCCGAATAGCGATCGCCTCTAAGGAACAGATAATTTTGCCTGGTTGCTTTAGTGCTCTCGTTCAGCAGGATAAGTATACCTCGAACAGTTTGACACCGTTTAAGAATCATGTCTTTTGTTTACTGAAACTGGACTTCATCGTATAAGAAAATCCGTAACAGAGGAATCGAGCATTCGGCTTCTTCTGGGGGTTGTTTTTTTCCCCATAAAAATGGGTTACTAGTTTCTAACTGACAGCGGATGTTGTGGACTCCGACGGGGTAAATCTTTTTCGGGGTAAACCGTATCCACTGTGGATGACGTACTCTAGTGGACCGGTAGGGTACATTGACCATTCTACGATGGGTTAACTTGGCCCAACAAGGTACAACACCCATTTGTTTACCTGTTTGGACCGTACTGGTCGTTTGGAAAAGTCTGCTTTGTAGGTCACACGAAACTCGTCTGCTTCAAGATTGGGTGTGCAAATTTTCACAGTACCCTGTCTGGAAAGTACGCATAATCCACACAAATATTACTCATAGGTACCATCTCCAGTGATTGGCTGCTTTTAGAATTCCATTGGTCATCGATTTTCACCGGTGTAACCTTGGTTTGCTCACATATCCGGATATAATGGCTGTCCATTGCCAATCCAGGTTGTCTTTAGTTTGAGTGCCAAATATTGCTTGAATCGGCCTATTTGGTACCGATGGCAAAGTTGCCTGTTCAGAATGTTGTCCATTCAAATGTGATGGGCTCTGCCTGTGATTAACTGTAGAATATAACCTACATATGCGGTCGCAAATCTATTCAGTTAGGACAAAATTTGTGGCAACTGATGTTTTTTTTAATGACTAGACAGTTTTCCTAGAAAGCATTTGCCTAACACGTTTCAGGAGTTTATTTAGTCCCAGTGGAATTCTTCCCTTTACCAGCTGCTTTGTCTCGGAACCGCCAAGCAGAACCTGGGGCAATAACACCGTTTTACAACCAATGGCAACAGAAATTTTAGCATTTATCGCTCACGTATTCATCAAGGCTTTTTACTGAGTACAGTTGAACTGGAATTCACTCTCCGATTGCCCAATCAGCTAGGCCTGTTGGTTGAAGTCGACTTTGTAGTTGAAACCGCCGCGTGCTACGATTTGCCGAAGGTGAACCGATCAATGCAAGGAGCAGTTGTCATTAATAAAGTGACTTGACGTACAGGTTTGAACAGATCTCCCGGTAGATCGGGGTTCGTGATTTAAATTCCTGGTTTAGTAGTCCATATTTCAAACCCGTCTTTAATTTTATGGTTGCTCCTGTTCCAGCCCATAAACTTGTTGACTTCTCAGCTATAGTTCCCTTTGAACGCGTGACAGCTGTCGGCCTAAAAGGTGCCGAACCAGAATTATGACGTATCCAAGGGCGACTATGTTCGCAGTTTAGACAATATGGATGTATATTCGATACGACCCAGTAACTATCCTGATTGCATCGGTCGATCAACTCTTTTGCACGACATTGTGCTTTTGGAATCGGGGCTTAGGTTGTTACCTGTCTTGGTAGTTTGTAATTAAATGGGATTATTTATGAAGATACGTTCTGATCAGTCCACACTGGAACTCGGCTCCCTGGAAGCTGGCTGTCAGAGATGTTGCTGAGGTTGATTCAGTCAGGTCTAGATGCTCCCAGTTCGTCTAGGAAATCTAAGCATCCAATGAGTGACTCTTACCGTATCGTTTCACATCTGATTCACCTACAACACCTCATCTTTGAAACCCTAATCCAGTGTAGATTGTCTCACATCTCGAATTGTTCCTTTTTGCGGTTCTTGTTTGAGTCTTTCAGGTAGCACAGCAATCGACTCAGATAATAGAAGTTGCCAACTACCATATAGGTGCATCATGTTGTTTCCGCACCAGGACGCCTCAAGCGAGTGTTCCCACCTAGGTGGAAGGTGCCACTTATAGTGACGAAAGTGTTGGTCAGTGTAGAAGACTTTGGGGACGGTTCTTTCAGTGGCTGTTTCTAAGAGCAAAGAAGAGGTATCTTTCGGTTCATATTCTTATGAGGGGACTACTCTATGCTGTCTATTGATAGAAAGTAGTTCTGCATGGCGTTGGTATCTACGTTGTCAAGAGCAAATATGTCTTGCCGTTTACAACAATATTCGCCCTGAAAGACGCTCACCACTATCCATAAGATGCCCCGATGAATACAGGGGCTCTTCTGAGATAGCTTACCCGAAGTAAGGATCGAACCGAGACTTCAGCAACCAACCTTGAGCAGTCACTGTAAGGAGGGTATTCACTGCAGACACCGGTATGGAAGATACTTTAAATTTATTACTCGTAGGACCCAATCACCTATAGGCCTAGTTCGACTGCATCACTGGCTTTCTAATTGATAATGATTTGGATTGAAAAACACGACAGTACTTTTATCTTTAGGCTTCTTACGCGTTTAATTACAATTACCTAACGAAAACATGTTACAATCGGAATACCCGATTTCGATTTTAGTTTTCACAGCAAAATGTTTCGTAGAATGTTCGTGACGTCACAAAAACGACATGTACTTCTGAGTATCGAAAGACGCTTGCGCATCTTGTAAGGAGGAAGAAACGTAATAGAGTTGGATACTTTCATAACCGGAAGTAAGCCTGTTAAGCTCAGTTGGTGCTAAGTCGCACAGCGTTGCGGTAATACGTAAATGCCGAGAGGTGAATGTTCTAAGTTTACACTAGCCAGCACCTGCTTGCCCTGTTTCTTTCTTTGGCTGATAAACAGGTAACAGGATGTTAATGTTATATGGTACCTGAGGTAGTCTATTTCGGATCTCAGACTGTGTGTTCATCTTTCCTGAGTGGGTAAATTCTACACCCTATGTTTTACTGTTGCTGGCCAGTTTTCCCGACGCTTTGAATCCTAAACAAATGCGTAAGCCAATAGTTAGATGTAAATTTTGATTCTATCAGCTGTTGGCTTAGTCGGACAATGTCATTGCTGATGAACAGCTGTACTATTCCATATGACTAGTCTTCGGTCCTGGTCGATGACCTTCTATTTACTTGAAAGTTGTGGTAAGGATGCGATAAGATCCCGATAAGCCTAACCATTTTATTTATTCTCATCCTCTAACTTGCCGTGCCCTCGTTCATTCAGTCTTTTCTCGCGTGGCCCGACCAATTGGGGTCAAGTGGTAGCCTTATTCTGCTTTGGATATCGACTGGTTATGCGTCGAGTACGTCGCGGGCTGGTCAGCGCGTTCTTTCAAGTGTGCAGATGCTTGATCAGTTTTTGCCGTCAAATGAACGTTTTCGCTTGGATTGCTGCTCAAGGTGGATGGGTAAATTCCCGTTTCACTTGTTTATCTTGTTATCACACTTGTATGTCATCCCAATACTCCAGGTTTTCTGTTTTTGCCTGAAGCAAAATCAGATCTCATCTGTGTGTTAAGGTGTCTCTGTGATGCACTCTACTATTGCAGAAGCGTTTGTATTCCATGGTAAATATCTGCTTTTGCCTTTGAAAATTTGAGCCTGGTGTTTATTGAAACCAATGTTATCGTACGGAAGGCTCGTTATAACGGACAAATTAAACATCCCAACCACTTGTTACTTCACTTCAGTTAAATAGGTAGGGTTTTCCGAACAAGGAGATGCACGTAGACTGTTTTATTGCTTTCTTCCGTCGACAGAACTTAAGTATGTAGGAATGGACCTTGTATCAGCAATTAAGAGCCACGCGGATATGACAGACGTCAGTTTTTGATAGGGCAACTAATCAGCGTACGCAACAGCGGCGCCTGCTGTGCAGCAGGGACGAGCCTGTGCAAAGGCTAACTGGTTTAGCGGAGGACCTAGCATTCACTGAAATTACGGGAGCAGTAGCCATCCCCAATTAGCAACCTCCGAACATGTAATGACTTCCTGAAAGAAGGACGTTGTTTCAGGTGAACGATTACGGACTATTGATAACCTCAATAGAGAATGCCATACTTTAAGCGACTGTTCTCGCGCATCTTACTAAGTGACACCCCATTATGCGAGTACAAAGCAAAGATGCCTTATACAGACCCATTACCCACAACACGTAGTCAAGTTACTGACATCCATTGGTGGTAGTTAGGTGAGGGTTTATCGCATCCCGTCTGCAACTGTCCAGGCAAATATTGTGGCATCAGCAGAGCAAGCCCTCAGTGTATAGGTACAATAGTCCACTCATCCGTGTATGGTGACGGAGTGGAAGAAACCAACTAGACAAGTCCACTGTGACTGTCTTACCACCGGTTTTAGATTCTGTCAAGATCGCATGAACTAACAATTCCTTTTTGGTCTATTAAGTAGAAAGTAGTAGAAGGTTCCAGCCTTCAGTCGATTAGATGAGTGTGTTGCACGTAAAGTGATGTGTGGTCTAATTGCCTAGTTTTTCCAACACGTTCGTTCAAAAACATGTTAACCTGTGCCATATGTATGACCTGGAAGTAAGTCTCGCTTTGGTTTGTGGGCAGATCAGTTAGTAATAGTGAGTCGATAGGAATTATTTGCAAAATCCATTAATTCACGGTCCTTCAATTTGCCGCTATTGTGTACTGTATACCGTTGTCGCGATCTGATTCAACCGGGAAGAAGAGGATAACGGCTACTGTGGGTTCCAGATATCCGAAATATCGAAATCATGTCTTTCGCCAGCGATGGAGCTATTCAGAACCCATTTTCTAGGATGACTTCGTTGGTAGCTGTGTTTCATGTGAATGGCTTTTGTTCTGTTCACCTAGCTAGGCTGTTTACTTGCCAAAGTTTCGTCAAGAGAAGTACGTAGCGCTGCGTCAGTGTGTAGGTTTGCAGCGTACAATCTTATTCATCAGCATTCTCCTGAATAGTTTGCTTGACTGCCGGAAAATCGCTTCGAAAAGGTTATTTAAGTGGGAGTTTCCTGAAACTTTTGTACGTTTGTCTAATATTTATTGACCTTACCAGCTGAACATGAAATGTGCTACATCTCTCTCTCTGACCTTAGTGGATGTGGATGTTCTGTCAGCCCTTCTTCCTTTTGAGGACCATTCTCTATAAGTACACAAAGGGTTTTCCTCGTCCATTATTCTCACTGGCTTACAGAAAATTTCATTTCGACCCGCGGTCTTTCGGACACACACCGTGTTCTGCTAACTATACCCTTAACATGTTCACGATACTGAATGAACAGCAGTTGGCTGCACAGAGCTGAGTTTGCCGTGCACCCGAGGTATGGTGGAGCAGCATCGCAACGGTATTCGCGGTTCATTACTTCTTTCACCAAACGAATACTGTTGGAAATGATGGAGACCCTCTATTTAGTTGTTTATTCATATGAGTCAAAAGCCGAGTGGTGAATGACTCCTGGCCCCGTAACTATCAATCTTTTTCATCTGACTCTGTATGGATAACACGTCATCTACATTGGTGCATCACATGTCTGTTTGCCTTGTTTTCACTCGTTCATCCTCCTAGCGCATCGTGCAATACCTGACCTGTGGAAGGAATATAGACTCCTTATCAGATGACCCACAATCCAGTGAAGGCAGTTTGTTAGCGCGTGCTGGCATCGATGCTAACTCATGGATTCCAACCGACTGGACTAATTCATCCCTTCCTCCGCCCTCCATCTGGTTTGTTGGGCTTGTTGCGATTTGTTCCGCACTGTTTATATACCGGCGCCTGAGGCACTAATGTAACAGTTGCGTGGTGCTTCGTTCTTTGTACTGCTTCTGGACAGTTTTGTACCCGTGACCACAGCACCCAAACGGTGCGCTTTTTTCTCCGGCCTTATTTTTATTCTTATTCCTTAGACCTTGTTCGTTGCTCACTAGTTCTGTAAGAAATATGTTGTAATTAAAACCTACTTTTTTCAGACTAGTTTGGTTAGAGGTAGTATCCGATTGGTACCACGGTAACCTTTGGCTTTTACAGTGCCCAGTGTGTCCAATTTAAGCGCATAGAGGCCGAGTGTCCTGAAATTGGCGATATTTGGTGTGGAGTCGGTAAAGATCTTTTTGGGACCATTCCATAGTACTCACAATAACCGAATCAGACCAGGGCATACTTGTCACTGTGAGAAGGGGTGGCTTCCGCAGGACTAAGAATTTAAGTAATCTTCGGTTGCTTCAGTTCAGCCATACCACTGGAGGAGTGACTACAGCCATTTTGGACTTCGTGCTTTACATAGAGACAACCTGTTGATAGCCATTAGTTTCTAATGAAGTCGATACCCCAGCCATCTTCTTTTTGATGGGGAACGCCACTCGGCAAGTTATCTTACTTATCTCGGATGCGTTAAAACAGTATACTCTGGCCAGTACGAAAAAATTTAACCATTCCACATTGTCTTTTTGTTTATCGAAGTATCGGTATTCCATGTTATGTAGACGACGGGCGAGATGGATCAACAATAAGAGCGCGAATATACTGACCGGAAGGTCTGTGGTTCGAATCCGACCTCTGCAACTCGACTTCCCCTGTCTAGGCTTGGGCAACCTGGTCGTAGCCCAGCCTTCGTGTTTCCTTCTGGTGGAAGGGGAGTTAGGCACCGAAATGGTGCTACAGCTGGGCGATCTTCATGTAGATGATGTTTGGCATGTTCGCTGAACGTTTATCACCGGGTGAGGTAATATATTTAATGTACGTTTTTGGTTACGTGTGGTTGCACCCAAAGTTTACTAACCTAAAATGACAGGTTTATCACTTAGTAAATCAGCGAACAAAGCAACTCCATCATCGGAGATCCGGAAAACCTGAATGCGTCAAACTTTGATCTGAGTATTCTATAAGGTTATGAAACATGTTGGGAATGGGCGTAAAACTTCAATGATGTGAACATTTTTTGGCGCTCCGTAGGGTTCAAGGTAGTTTGCTGTACGTAAGGCCAAGGTTTGCATCTGTGCGCACAGCTTTTGAACGCGGACCACAATCCAGGCTATGAAGACTTTTTTGCCACTAGATCGCAATATCACATAATATCGGTGCATGATTTCGCGTATTTTTATGAACACTTACACGTAACTGGTTGCACAATTTCAATTTTTAACTTGTTGAATAACTTGATTTTCCTCCAGCTTAAACTTTATTGACATTTCAAGCTAAGTGCTCAAATTAGTGATGCAAACTTTTGGAAGTCCACCATGAAACGAATGAAGTAAATGTTAACTGATATCTATTTGAAACGTGCTGCTAAACATCCGACTACTTGGTACTTTTGACAAGCAGCCAATGGACCATTTGATCACTAGATCAATTGACTCTTGGGCACAATATCCGGCCTCGACCAAGTTTTAGGCGACGGACAACGGTCCATTCGATCGCAATATGTGACAGGGTGAGGTGTTGAATCATGTCAGTGGACGCTACTGTATGGAGCTGGTCAAGGTATATGATAAATTGATTCCAGTCGATGACCGGCTAGTTTTCTTTTTTTCCGTTTTTTTAGCTGGCTGTAGACGGGGCTCTTGTACTACTCAGGTGTATCATCTGTTATGTTGACAATTAAGTTCCCCACGTTTATTCTGTCCCCTTTGTAACCCCCGCCCCACTTCTGTGTTTAGTGTGTATATATGAACTGACGTTTGTTTGTCCTTACCACTTCACCCATTTGGCCTTGAGGTCATCCGGCCATTTGTATCTGACTTTGCACGTGGGAGCCTGTTTGCTCCCTTGCTTTGTACTTTTGTAGTCCATGCTGACTGTTTGCTTTGGACGCGTATCTACTGTCGAGGTTTGTATAAGTTGTGAATTTCTCTTACCCTAATAGTACCGTATAGAAACCCAGCTCCGACTTTGTTTTGCCTACCCGGAGGTTCTGGTATTACGCGTCACTCGAAGATACCGTTCGACCGTTACATCAGGTTACAAAAATTTTTCACGTGTTATATACCGAGCATCGGCCTACCTGTTGACTAATTGAGTAGGACTTGTGAACACAAGCCTTGCCGTAAATGGGTAGCCGGGCAGAAGTGTCTCATGTAATTCGTTTGTTAATGTATATTCACAGACAAGATATTCCCCATGAGTAGTTTGAGCAGCGTTTACGATCAGACGAGTCCAATCTGGCCTATTCAATGAACCAATGTGGCTGAGTGTCAGCAATATGCTTTTCATGTGTCTGCAGACCGCCTGGACGGGTCTGTTTTAATTCGGCCTGCAGACAAATCCCAGTGAGACTGAAAGGCGAGCGACTGAGTCGCCTGGCTCAGCTAACAATCCAATCATTATTTACGCACCACCAGCTACCAGTGTAACGGTGGATGCTACTGGTGAGGCATGCGAGAAATATTTTCTCATAACTCCGTCTTGTCCTAATGGAAGCTGAAATTTATTACGAAATTTGTTAAACCGCCTTGCAGCATTCGTTTACAATTGCGTGAAAGTCAACGAATATCCAGGAAAGTTCCAGAAGACGCGTTCAAGAAAAAGACGGATATTCAGTTTTTGAAAACAAAGTGCATAAGAGAGTTTTACTTTCCTGTCTGATAGCCCGTAACTGTTTAGTTGGTTTTTCTAATAGACAATTCCGCAGCAACGGGCTTTCCGTTTTCCACCATCCTCCTTTATGGTAAATCCGTCATTGGTCACTGGAGCTACACACCGCCGTCGATTCTCCAGGGCCTTGCGTGGGCGCACTCTGTAACTTGATAGTTCTCGCCCAATCACAAAGCTCTGTGTTTTAGTTCCACATACCACTAGTCCGGAAGCGTACAAGATCGTCTGTTCGTGCAACGCGAACGCCCTACTGTGTGTTCCTAAAGTCAGTGGGTTGGAGATTTTCAACCACCCTTTTGCCTCGTGATTGAAGTCGATCTGTACGGGGATGCACTACACAGCTGTTTCAACTCTGTTTATATTCATTATCAGTGAGCACCGGGAACCCTTAGCCGCACAATGATCTCAGCTGCAAAACCTTTGCGAATGGAATAAAACTTTCATGCCAAAATATTGCATTTTGTTACATATTTGCTCAAACCAAAACCACCCAGACCTATTTTGATAGTTTTGCAGCTCACCAAATTTCACTTTCCACTGAAGCAGTCATACCCCTGGTGGAACACTTTCCTGGCATTACTGGGGCTCTGCAATTCCTAACTGGGCTCAAAAGTTTGGACTAATATTCACAACTCAACCCTCTGCCTGTTTTAGTCCATCAGGGACGCGCCATATCTTTCGGAGATTCAATTCCATTGTGCGAATACTGAGCGCCATTTGCGTCTCACGCAGTACCATGGAGATCGGAACTCGAAACGTCTTGGCTAACGTTTTAACCCATCAACGAGGTGTAAAAATTGCGGACGATTTGAGACCGGCAGATGTTGTACCCCTAGTCATTTGATTTCCATCGGTATTGGCCGGCACCCCCACAGGTGTGCGTTGGATGTGAATAGAATCTTTTGTACATGCCACCAACAATCCTGGAGGGAAATCGATGGAATATTTTGAATCCCATCAAAATAAAGACTCCTTACTCGGTGTAAGCCGGGTGAGCATCCAACCCGGTCGCTTGTGTGTAGCAGATCTGATTGGGAGAATGATGGACAATTAAAATGGCTATCATTTACCACTGACCAGGTTCTGCCTCTGTCTCACGTCAAATGGATTTTCAACCAAAACCTGTCTAAAATATATTTTACGGGGTTCAAACTGATAGCCGGTTTCTCTATGGTCCTAAAATTTAACAGAATACTCTGGCGATCCGACAAAATTGTTTAGTTTGGTAGAAGGGTATTTCTGAAGAGGAGCCCCTCCGAAAAAGCGCGATTGTCATCCGCATCTAAATTGCCCACGTATAAAAACAACATTGCCTTCTGTTATAATATGCTACCCAACTAGTGGGTAGCATACCGTGAGGTACATGTGGGCATACTAAACGCTGCTAAGGGCCTTAATTGCGGGTCTTTTTGGGCCGGGTACGAGATGTCTGGGTATTTCTGAAGAGGAGCCCCTCCGAAAAAGCGCGATTGTCATCCGCATCTAAATTGCCCACGTATAAAAACAACATTACCTTCTGTTATAATATACTACCCAACTAGAGAGTAGCATACCGTGAGGTACATGTGGGCATACTAAACGCTGCTAAGGGCCTTAATTGCGGGTCTTTTTGGGCCGCGAGATAGATGTCTGGACAACGGAAATCGTCTACTTCAGATGTGCGCCGACCAGAGGTTTTTCGATCACAGTGCCGATTTCTGGATCAACGAAAATTTCTTAACAGTGTAGTGCTCACCAACTGACCAGTTTTGAATCCAAGAAGACCAAATCGCCATCATTAACTGGCGCCTACCTCTCTTTCCGGAATACCGGCGTGGTCAGCGAAAGTGCGATTGCCCGCTGCAGCCCTTCATCGAACCTTTCAAATCCACGGAAAACGCACACGCCCTGCTTGTCTACTGACAATGTAGTGGACCCAGAAACCGAATTTTCCACCATCGACGGCTTCCCAAGGCTGTTTGGAAAGTCCAGTTTCGGATATCCACGTCCTTCAAGGGCGATCATAAAGGTCTTCACTAAAATATGAGAATTTTCGGCAGTAAAACCTAGGTAAGCAGATCCAAATGCTGGATTTTTTTGTTGGGAACGCGACTTGAAAACAGATTCTTCATGGTCGCCTCTGAAAAGCAACCCGAAGCATTATCCATAGCCAGGCTAGAGCAAGTCCCCTGGCAGACCAAGAAGCTTTGTGAATCCCAAATTCCGAAGCCTTGGAATGTGTGAAAAATGTTCCCGTCTTTCGTTCTACCCGTCCTTAGAAGCGTCCTGTCAGCTAAACAGTGAGGAACGAAAATTACTCCCTGATAAACTTGGCCTGTGCCCGTCTAGTTTACAGGCATTTATCTTTTAGAAAGGGAACATTCCGGACCATTGTGTTGAATTGATATTATTGCGGATCTTCAGAAGAGCTGCTCAAGGGAAGCGTAGGTGTTAGTTTAACCTGGGATGGAGGCGCCGTGACCCATATTCCCGCACCCCAACGGGTGTTAGATCAAAGCCACCTATAAAAACGAAGTACGTCTTGTTGTCTAATGATTTCAAGGGTGCGTTCGACTCTGCCGATTCGTCGTTGCAATCAATCACACCTGTTTAATAATGCATGCTCCAGATTTGTGTAAATTCAAATTGTTTCATTCCGGGTTACTCGGTAAGCAACACTGAGCTGAGCAACCTCGCCCCTTCATCATCATCACACCGTCCTCGAGCGTTACACCATAGACCGGTGAAATATCGGCCATCCTTTTGACTTGGACTCTCTCTGAGCGAGCTCGCCTTCCAATGTGCATCACACATTTCGTTTTTGAACACTAGTTGTTCAAATTCATGTTTGCCGAATCTAGGCATACTGGACCGGCAATCAAAATGGAGCCAGGTAGCGCGTCGCAGCGTTAATGTTAACTCGGATCTGAACGCACTAGTAGTTGTTCTCAAAACAGACCAGTATCTCCTGGAATCTGTCACACTCACTTGCTTTTTAGGGAGCATTTCATATTTAAAGTAAAGTGGTGCTTTATGCTCATAAATCCATGGAAGAAGGTTTACCAAGACGGTTAAAATAAAGGGAGGGGTAATGAATTAATGTAAAATAGGTGGGTTTCTATAAAAGGCGTCGCAGCACCTTTTAAAACCATTGGGACCGACATGTTTGAGTCTCGCTTTGGAGCAGAACACGGTCACTGGCTTTGGCACAGCCCACTTTGTGAACCTCATCCAGTGCGATACTGGTACATGACAAAAGACAGACGTTGGCCAGGTGGTCCGGCTAAGAAGCGATGCAAGCTTGTTCCTCAGGTCCCACAACGTCTTAGGCCTCAGGAAAGGGGATTAACCTTTACCCCACCTAGAGAGGTGTGAGTGTCCCACAGTGCTTCCGTTTATTTTACCGCTTTTAATTTGCACGAACTCGTAATGGATTGTCTTTTGCAAACCATTCACTAACAAAGATTTGGAGTGGAAGCACGGCTATCTCCAGTAAAATAAAGCTAAGCATGCGAAACGCTTGATCCAACATCCTCAACGCGTAGAGTCTATCTGCTTCTCGGGATTATCTTGCTAAGTGCACGGTACTCGCTTATATAATCTCTTCATTCCGTACATGCTGCAGCCAGTTGGCGCCTGTAATACGGTAGTGATTATGTATCTAAAGGCGCCCGTGTTCCTGAGATCGGATGAGGTAATTACCACTTGGAGTAGGGCCACATATATAATCCCTTGTAGACAGGTATTTAAACCCACTGATATTTCCTTCTGTCAACCGTTGACCCTGCATTGAAGTGCACGCATTGATTTTATCCGTCACTATTCAGTCGCGGTCCATGTCGCTGAACTGAACCATGCAGCGTCTAAGATAGGTGAACCAGGTCAAAAAACTCAGCCTATTAGTTCTTGATCGTCAAAAAGACAATGAAGATGAGGAGCTCTTATTTAGGAACTTAAATTGTGGAAGCAAATTCCGATATTACGCATACGGTGGTTTGTACAGAGGCGTTAACATAAAAAAAACAGACTAATGTTCGGTATTATCTGATTTGACAAATTTTTTAACGGGGGTCGCCTCGGCACCTGGGCTTCCGAGTACGTTTCATTATGGATATGACAAAATGTCTAAAATAAAAGGGGAAACATAACTGGATAACCCTATCAGCTCTGAGGAAAGACCAGAATAGCTAGTAATAAAACTATTTCGGTTCATAGCTGCCGGATGACCTTTAGGGAGCATGAGGGCTGATGCACTGCTACGTTGCTTATACCTGAAATGGAGCAGCAGAGATGCACATATTCGGTTGGAACCACGAACATTCCGTGTCTAGGGAATTTCCAACGATAACCAGTGAGCCGTCTTAGGCTGGAATAGCCAATGTAACAAAATTAGTAACGCGCAAATAAACTGCAAGAATATGTTCAAACAATAGAAGCATTCCTCGTGAAAACCAACCCTACCGCAGAGTCCCGAGCTCATTCGAAGTCAAGGAAAACCGCCTTGTTTGCTTGGCTATATGTGTGGCGTTGTTGAAGCACTTACTCAGCACAAATACATAATCAGTGCAAACATACCAGGTCAAAATCCTGTTGGATCTTTCAAAACGCGCCCAAGGGGATAGAGTCAGGTGTCTTAGTACTATTGGGGCTATTGACCACACTGCAACTGGGATGAATTATGTATCACGTGAGTGAAAAGGTTGGTTCGAGTACCTTATTCAAATAAGTGCACATTGGTTTGTTTGACCATTTTAGTTTCAGTTTTTTGTTTAAGTTTCCCGCCACCGAATTTTTTTAAACAATCTGGTCAAGATGAAGCAAATGGACTTATCAACATCTTTGAAAAATGCCATTTCGAGCCTGATAGTCGCAGGGGCCTGGTGTTGTACTGCGACAGAATATATTGGGCTTTAAAAACTGAGATAAGGTCTGAACTCATTGACAACGGTTTGTATTAGACAAGTTGCACCACCAAGACATTCAGTCCGGTTAACAAGGCGTTGGTTTTTGTTTTATATATAATAATTGTTGTTGCACCACCAAGACATTCAGTCCGGTTAACAAGGCGTTTGTTTTTGTTTTATATATATATAATTGTTGTCCGTGAAGATCGCACTGCCGAAACTTTTTTCAATCCCATTCGCATATCAGGTAAATAAGCATTATCATTTCCATTTTCAGGGCACCACCATTTCATTATATTTCTCTAACTGTAGAGTCTACGCCTGAGCTATTACCTAGCAACCCCTTCGGCTGAGTTACACTTAGTGTTCAAGGTCATTTGATGCATCACTTAGAGCACAGGCAGTAACTGTTAGAAAATCCAGTGCTTATTTGATGACCCTTATATAATTTCACGCCATCTCCTCCAAGTGGACACTGCCGTTTCCTGAGAAAGCTGTATTATAAGTTACGCATAAGAGGGTTAGGCAGGATCGTTTAACTTGGGTTACAGCAATTTTTTGACAGTAAAACACCGTGTCTTTTCTTCGGTTGCGTGGAAAAGTGACAAGAGGGATCATGGTGTTGATTGATACGACAAGGCCAGAAGGTTTGACAATCTGAATTAGAGCCTCACTACCGGGCGCTATGGATATATTCTCGATTTGGCTGCATGGATTTCCAACAGAGCGGTTGATGACAAATTGCTCAGAGGCACCTGCCAGTTGCTAGCCAGTACAAACCTGTCACCTCTCACAGGGTCCTGGGTCGACAGCCCCCAGGTCAACTTTTTCGTCTTTTAGCGTTTCATGGATGCTGCGTAACCCATGTTCTACACTGCCACGATTGATTGACCAGGTAACCCTGAGGCCATGGACGTTTTAAGCCGCGGTGTGCATAACTTGTACAATTCTTAGAGATTAAATGCACAAGGTGTAGGGGTTGATAGTTGAAAAAAGATTTTAGGATAAAGAATTTCGCTCAAGTTGACCGTATATGGAGTTTATGCAGCGGGTAATGTTCATGCACTACGCTACGCTTCTCAGGTTGTGGGCATCCGGGCTCAATTCACACATCTATGGAAGCTCCCATAAAACAGAAATGTCACCAGCTAAACCACTACCCAAGGTTTTCAAATCTGTTTGTATCGCCTAACTTACGGTTCAAGATTCTCATAAAATTACATTGGCAGATAGATGCAAGGTGTAGCCTGCGCATGTTTTAAAGCCACTAGGAGCGATATCAGATGGTAATAAATCCTGGCATTTTTCGATCGACCATGCCGCATGTGGTGTTTTGGGAAACCCTCTTCGAGGTTTTGACTCAGAATTTTAACCTCAATGTCTGCAGTTACCAGTTTATCTTAGAGGATCTTATTCAGAGCCAGTTTCTCATACGACTGAACCGATTATTTAGGCCTGAGAGCACAGGTAGTTTAAAAACTTTCAACCTAGCATTTAAAGCATCAGTAGAACCCAGTAGTAGCTTTAAAACCGCACACTTCGTATACTGTGGATATGACAGTTTTTCACGGATAATCCTTGGGGTTGGGGTAGGCAGCTACACTTTGAGGCAGTGTGTCACCATGAATAAGAAAAAGTGTGATGTCCTGGGATTACCCTACCTAATGCGCATGCGTGACTCCCAAGTCCCTCAATACACCCGATATGGGGCTATGGGATATGAACAAGATATTTGACAGTAGAACTGCACGAAAAATCAAACCCTTTCAGTCCATCTACGGGATAAAATGAGAAGAATCTAGACATAATGGAAGTTTGCGGTGAGTTTCAATCTCCTTTCTTGACGGCGAGATTTTTGGGATCGCACCGCTTTGCCCAGCTTTCCATGTTCTGCATTGTCGTAAGACTACGAGTGTGACTGGCAAAAGCGCATAAAGGTAGCCATAATGCCCCAAAGGCTGTGAGCAACCAAAGCGGATCAGATGTTTGTGAAGTGTCACTGCCTGAACGTTTCCCAGTCAGTAAAGTCCGTGACGAAAGAAAGGAGGAAGTTTGCGTGCATGGAACTTTTTCATTGTCCCGGATTCTTCGTTTACAAGTGTCAGTCCTTGGATAACCGTGGCCGTATAAAACTCGGGTATGTCGGAAATTTTTGACACTACAAACACAAAATGTTTGTTGTAAGCAAATATTGTTCGATTGGAAACCTCGCTCTTAAAAGGCCCTGCACCCTACTAGCATTTTCTGGTACCGGTGGTTCAGTTCATATCTGTTTACCAGCCAGAAACCAAATTCCGAGGGGGAGTTTGTTCCAGAGGATACTGTTTCGGTCGCCAAAAAATGGGAGAGAATGGGAAATACAACCAAGCGTTAGTGGTATGTTCACTTAGTTGGAAAGGTGGGTAGCTACGTATTGTGAGCGATGGCCTTGATGCACGAGTCCTGATGGCTTTTCGATTGAACCGCTTCTTCCAGTGTTTTCGATGAGCGATGAGTGAGCCCTGAATCACAAGTAAGTGGCGGCTGTCGGTCTGACTCAGTCTACCGTTTGCTGTTTTATACTTTGATGAAAGGCCGCAGACTGTCCATCTCTCTGCCTGTTCCACTCAGCGGAAGGATGGGCGAATAAGCCTCCGCGGGGCTTGGGGTGCTTTGATATACAACACGCGTATTCCAATTAACGCTACTCATGGAGCGTGAAGGAGCTGCTTCTTCATAAATTAATCTGGCCTACTTCAGTATTGCTAATGAACTGTTTCCGCCAGCGCCAACCAATGCTTTGAAGACACTGATGGTCAACACTGATATGTCTCGTATACTCTCGGCTCGTATAGGCCACGTTTCAGATTAACAAGGCAGTGTTAATCGAACTGTTGCATTCTAATTTCTGCACTTCAAAGGCAAACTGACGTCAGGCCGATGCCATCGTATCATGGAACTGCAGGACGGATTTGGGACGGCAACTGCGCAGAGCGGAAATATATGGTTTTGGTGATCGCTCTGGTATTACATCAGACCTTATGGACGAGGCTAAACACGTAGGCTTGCCAAAGCGCCAGGATAGTGCAAGCAAGCCTGATCACGTGAAATCACAGTGTACGGTGGCATATCAGTACGACATTCAGACCTTGAGGCGTTCAGCCCTAATCCTTCATATAGTAGCCTTGCACCACTAGTCTTCAGGCCAGACACATACACTAAATGTCGAAACCTGAGACTCCTCGCCTGCTCAAAAGGACTTCCATACCAACGACCAGGTCGTGCCAATTTGAGTCAATGAACTCATTGATAGGGTCAACTTAACATGTATCACGGCGGTCTAAACCCAACTCACGTTTCATTTCAGTGAGTGAACAGTGCAAAACCCCAAGAATTGCGGCAAAATATCAGGGAGAGCCGACATCGAACGCAAACTGACAGACAGCTAGGAACTCTCGTCCGCCACAAGCCAGTTTCCCGTGCGGCGAACTAAAAGTTACCCTTGCCGTCAACTCCGGATATCAAGATCTAGATGATCCATAGACCACGCTCGAGAGGGTGATGGATAATTTGCGGCTAGAGATGCGGCCTGTGGCTGGTAAACTGCGAGTAATACTAGTTTATAAAGCGAGCGCTTTATAGGCAAACGTAGGACTGTGATTACATGAATTTGTCTGTGATGTCTGATTCGCATTGAGTTCTTTCATTCAGCGGATGCCAACCGAGTATTCGGTCCCAAGAAATACTGGATTTACCTGAAGCGTGTGGTGCTTCTTCAAAGGGAAGAACATACTGTCACTGGTGATCCTTACATGCGTAACGCAAAATCACAATCTGACTGATGTTTTACAGTGTTGCTACATGTATCATGCTATTAACTTTTAGCTACTTTCTAGTGCAGAAAGTGCAAACGAACACGAACTTCGGGGATACATTTTGCTGGCATTTTGCGCTTCGGTCGAAGTCGACATGATGCCATGACATCTTAGCAAACACACCTGTGCGCTTTCTAGACGACCCATTGTGAATAGATCAATCATGTGCGCACGCACTTTGTGAAAAAGCCTGAAGATGGTTACTGAAAATTGGAGAAGCTTTACCATTGCGACAGTTGACTTGATGTGATATTCGATCACTTGCACACCGGAGGTTGCTACTACGCAGCAGTTCACTGACCACACAATGGCCCGATTCTGTCTGTATACCGCCGTCTTTGTTGTGGCGTGGTATCCTCAACCACCAACCACAGTCCGCTTGTCACAGACGTCAGCGCGGTAGGATTTGCCTCTGAGTAATACACTGCCTGATGACGGTTGCGGCCTTCCCGGGTTATAGCGCCCGCAGTTTAAACACCACCGGGTTGAAGAGTCTACGCAGGCCACCGAAAGTTGATGAAGGTTGCTTGAAAAAAATTGTCAGGGGTATCACTGCTTCAGCAGATTGTCATCCGACGTGTGGGCAGGACATTAAGGAAACAGTCAATGAATGTTATTTCCTGCTGCTTACAACAGATTGGTCTCTGCCTACTGAGAAAAATGCACACAAGAAAGCCACGTTTGAAGGACCACCCGCATTTAACAGCACAAGTGTCAACCGCCTGGAAGTACTTCGGTGGTCTCACAGGGAACTGTAAGTTGTTCAAAGATGATACAATTCACCTCTTTGATTCTAGCACACTGGTAAAGATTGCTTCGGGGTCGTAGCGTCAATATATCAAAACAAGGGAAGAGACTTACGTAATCATCCGAATGACGCTTTTCAGGATTTACAATGGTACGATTTATACATAACACACATCCGCATGAGTCATTTCGCGTTCCGGGATGTTTTCCATGGAATATTAGAGCGCGTATGAGCAGTGTAACTGATTTTCGAGCTGTAGTTGGCGTTCTCCAGACGGCTGTTGGTTGCACTGCCGAAATGAATGATTCCACTTGGCGTGCTTCACCCACTTGAGGGTGTTAAACAGTCGGTTGTCGTAAAGCAAGAGACTAATTGTGTGTTGCTTCCGCGCAGCAACCACATGTCCCACCAGCATCTCTGTGCTAATAATGTGACAAAAAGTAAAACTACCCTCCTACATTTTCTTCGTGAGAAACAGTGGAATTTGTGTCTGCTGATTGCAGAGTGTCCATTAAATACTGGTGACATATCATACGTATGTGCTTTTTGATAGCTTCGCACATATGGAAATAGCACATGACATTCCGGCCAAACACCGGTCACGCCGCTCGCATTTGTACCATCGATTTGTCCATGATGGACATACTTGTATGGAACTGGTTAACTATCATCTTTCTAAAAAAGCCAGACAGTTTTCGCAGAGACTAACTGTTTGCTTTCCGTAAAGGCATGCATATTTTAACGCTTGGTATCCCTGTCATTTGTGATCAGAAATGATTAGGGCTTGAATCTACAGGCCGGATATTAGCAGCCTCAAAGAACCTTAGCGAAATCGGCTTGTTGCTTGTGTCTCATTGGCATTCCCTTCATTCGCGAAGCGCCAGAAAGGCTTTCTCACCTGTCATCTGGTGAAGCGTGGGTGACTGTGGTGAACTCCCAACGACTGTAACAAAAACACACATCTGGACATGTGAAGCTTTGCCAGGACTGGGGGATATCGTCTAGCATAATAAAACAACTATCGTTCACGCACTCAACGGGGATAGCCGACGTTTTCAGGAGTAATCGTGTATGTCCTGAGTGGTAAGGACTTTGCTGAATTCGTCGGCTACAGACTGCAACACTTCCCATGACGGCGTCCCATATTTTCGGCCCTTCAAGTACCCAACACCTTTTTGTTGGGCTATTTAGCTTATTTAGAATGTTTTGTATTTACGTAAAATCTGAACCAAGGACGGGAGTATTTTTACACACTGCCTGCGAGCGAGAGTCCTGAAAAGTATTAGAGGCGGGCAATGAAATTACAGGCAGCGCATCGATAATATATTTGAGGAAAGAAATATAGGGCAGCCTTGCTCTTTACCCAAGGGAATATTTGCCCTTACCCGCGAAAGGAGTTCGGGTATATATTTGTAATGAGCAGCTTCAATCACAAGACGCCTCATTGTTTTTGACGATTAACAGAGACCAAAGCAGCATCATTCTAAAGAAAAGATATGAATCGGGACGTTTGAAACACTAGCAATGTTCAAAAAATTGCCAGGATGGAACGCAGCTTAAACCAATAATCAGCTGATTCTCACGGGTGTGGCTGTCATTAATAGATCAACCTGCACAACATAACACCTGAAGGTACCTTGGTTGCCACGGCTTCCACGCTGATTTCACAGCTGTTTCTGTCTGACGCTCTTACCCACGTTTTGAAGACTAGGGTAACGGTCGAGGCTATCAGGTGCACTAGTATTTGGATTTCATCCCCAATTTTCCGCAACAGAGTCCCCAGAATGTTAACCAGGAACTTATCGCCTTCTTTGAAGTTTACTTAACCTAGGCCATCCGCGCCGGATAGTTTGTCATGCTAACCGAATGACATCTCACGTGGGATTTCTCTCAGTCCATTCCAGATTATTTTTTCTATTGGGCTCTGTTTTATTTAATTTCTCCCTGCACTCATTAGACGCCATTGGTCTCATTCCATTCATTTTCCGGTGCACACACTTTCAGAGCTTCAAACTTAGGCATTAACTGCTCCGAACGTCTTTTATGGTTATCATTCATTTAGTCTGTATGGCCCCCGACGTACACACACACCATCCTCAAACTAAATGGAAACCGCCGACTACCCCTGTTTATTCCTTGGTCTAGCCCAGATCCAGACATCACAGAAACCAGCATTCCTTTTCTGATGGCCACAACAGAGGTCCACTAGGGGGTTCTCCAGAGGCCAAAACACGTCGGTGAATTGAAGCAACGGCAACGCCATACCTAGTCTGATGTCACTCCTGCAATTACTTTTCCGTACACTTGGCTGTCATTTCTCGTCAACACGGGCCCGTAATTGCAACTACGGACAACTTGTTCACCCGGCTCCAAAGGCTTATCGGATGGATTTTTATAACCCTCTGAACCTTTCGTTCGGATTTAAATATACAGGTTTTCTGCTGCAATTGCAATCTGTTCTTTCCAGATGTTCAAATTACTTTACTCATAGTGTCTCCTTCGCCCCGTAAATCAGCATTGTCTCCCCATAAAAATTTTCCTTTAAATTCAACGTCCTTACAGCGCACACACAATGCTCTTAGCTGCAAAAACTTTCCGAGTGAAATGAATCTTATACGCCAAAATATTGCATTTCGTTGCCCATGTGCTTAAACCAAAAAACCATCCTCATCTACGGCCATAATTTTGCAGGTCATTGAATTCATATGTCCAATGACACCATCGTACCTGTGGCGGAAAAAGCCCGGTGCAAACCATTCCGACTCACTTCCTGCTCCACAAACTCGAGTCTTACGGGATTCAAGGGAAAATCCTTCGCTGGATCAAGGCGTTCCTATCAGACAGGTCATTCCGAGTGAGAATAGGCTCAACCTA
>NW_008751713.1:621646-634897 GCF_000715545.1 Opisthorchis viverrini
CTTGGGCAAAAGCCTCGATCCTGTGTATCAATCCGTGAATCCGTGAATGTAGTAGGTGTATGTTTTTGTATGGATCACGTGACTAGGACTAGCCAATCATTCGCTTCAGTGTGGCTTGTGCATGAATCGAATTCGGCTTGTAATTCGGCCTAACAGACGTCTTTGTGGTTGGTAGTGTCGTGGGCGCTCAGGTAGGCAGACCAGGCGCTGTTGTGATCCGATTGGGCTATCCTCTTGGTTTGGACGTGAGATGCAGGGCCTCACTGGCGTTTCGTGCAGCGTGATGGAACGCATTTTGAAGCGAGCCATCCAAGATTACCCTACTACCAACAACTTGATATCTCCACTTTAACATGGATTTCTCCAGACCGTTTTTGTGTGATACACATGCTCATATACGAGGGAGTCATATCCAATGCCATATTTTCCGACTTCTCAATAGCATTTGATAGGGAAATGACTATTACCACAACTTTTCGTTTCTTCATTTTTGTGACCTATGGGGAGTTCATGAAAGGTTCCGTAGGATTTTAATAATAAATAGAACCTTAATTTGGTTTATATGCACTGCAGCAGTTTTTAAATGTTTGTTCCAGTCGCTCTCCGTCTCTGCGTAAGGTGTAACCCTTTCTAAAATATAATCCCCGGTGACTTACACGGTCTCTACATGCATGTGATGGGAGTTTTGTTGACAGAAATCAGTGATACCTTAAGCGCCATTCAGCGAGTATGCATAATTATACAATCGAAAATGTGATATTTATAGTGCGGATCCACAAACTCGAGTCTCATGGGATTCTAGGGATAAGTGTATACTGGATTAAGGTGTCCCATCCCGAATGAAATTAAGCTCGACCCATTCTTCTCCGGCGCCGGTCTCCATTGAAGTTCCTCGGTGGTCAGTTATGGGACCACTGCTGTTTCTGCTATACGTCAACGACCTTTCAGACGTTCTTGCTAGTCCATATGTACTTTTTTCAGGCGACTTGAACTCCTGGAGTTCTAGTGCCAGTGCCCTCCAAATGGATGTTGATGGTCGCTGGCCTTGAATCCGTGGAGTATAAAACGCGTCTTGTGGTGCTTGACCTCTTTCCCCTGAAGTATTGTCGCATTTGAGCAGACCTAATTTTTACTTATGCACTGTTTAAATAAGGTTTGCGCAACAGGTTTTTCACCGATGACCCAGCAAATGCACGGCGGGGGCATGGTAAAAAATTTCCATTTCATTTCGCGAAATTTTTTCGCATTTCAGGTAGTTGATGCGTGGAATAACCTTCAGTCGACGGCTGTTAACGCTCAATCTGGAACCCGGCTCAAAGCACTATTACACATTTTGTATTCGAGTCCTCGCGCTGACAAGCCTGCTGCCTTTCGCTGGTGCCTTTGAGCTGAACGACAGCCGCCGAAGGGTAAGGAAAAAACCGACGCGGGGAAATTGGGTGAAGCCCTCGATCCTGTGTACCAATCCGTGCATCCTTGCGAACGTAGGTCGCCCGCTTCAGATGTGCCGATCATATAATACTCCTTTGCTTTACTAATGTCTGGAACAACGGAAATCGCTTGACAGCGTTGTGTCATCAGCAAAACAGCCCCGAATCAAAATGCACCACATTGATATCAGTTATCGCTGACGAGGATCGATCATAACCTGCTGCTCCTTCTGGAACTCCGTCATAGACTCCGACCCTGCGTTTGTGTGCTGCTTTTCATTTTGCTTTTTAGTTCTACGCAAAACGCACACGCCACTGAGAAGCTAGTGGACCCAGAAATCGAACAAAACCATAGGTTTTAAGATACCAATGCCAGCCCGTCGAACGCTTGCCGATGGCCCGATTTCGGATATAAACGGCCACTGGGAAGACATATCCAAAGCACTAGTTAGTGCCGAAACTTCCGTTTGCGGTACAACTCAACCAACCACATCCATGCATTGGATCTCTGATAGGACCGTGTCTTTGTAGGAGGCCTGGTGACAGGTTTCCTTGGTTGTAACCACAACTTAGCTTGATGCACCATTCCTTGTCAGGTAAATTTGAGTGCCTGTGCAGACCGGGACGCTTGATAGACCAGAAAGGCCGAAGATATATGAGAGGCGAAAAAACGCTGGAAACCTCCGCAAGCTTTTCCATTTGATTCGTTTGGATGGTCATCGGAAGCCTCTCGTCAGCGAAATTACCAGGGACCCAAATCGCTTCAACAAAGAAGAACGTTTGGACAACTGGACACAGTACTTCGAACAGCAATTCAGTAAGCCATCTGCTACTTCCAATTCGGAACCCTGGCCTTCAACAGAAAGGTGAATACGGAAAATTTTCTTCCAGCTGTAGCACCCTTTCGGTGCCTAACTGCCATGCCACCAGAAGGAAGCGCGAGTGCTAGGATGCTACCAGGTTGCCCAAGCCTAGACAGTGGAAGTCGAGAGGCAGAGGTCGGTTTCGAGCAATCTGACAGTGTCCCAGCAGATTCGCGCTCTAAACAGTTGAGCCATATCGCTCCTGAGCCACCTGGGAGAGAGACCGTCCCAGACAACTGGTGCCCGTTTTCAAAAGGGTACTCACAGTGAGTATGGTAACCATAGAGATGTTTGACTACTGTTGTGTCCACATCTTCATACTCCGTCAGTTGTTAGGGCAACGCCATATGTACAGACGATTCAATCTTGTTGTCCCTTGGCCCCTTCGACTTCCCCTGTCTAGGCTTGGGCAATCTGACAGTGTCCCAGCCCTCGTGCTTTCCTCTCTTCTTTCTTGTTCATCTTCATTGATGAAATAATGAGATGAATGCTTGGAGGTCTTCAAAATCTCGGTGTTCGAGTTGTTTCTGGTGAGAGCCTTGTCGAGCTGGAGTACGCAGACGACACTGTTCTCATCTTTGAAGAATACAAAGAACACAAGCCCTGTTAAATAGGTTGACCACCATCATACTATCTTTCGGCATGCGACTTGCACCTTCAAAGTGCAAAGTCATGCTTCAAAACGTACGGTCTCTGAAAAATTCTCCGTGCAACTCAAAGAGAGTCACCGGAGGTTGTGGAGGACTTTCTATACACTGGTAGTTGCATTAGCCCTGACAGAAATGTGTCTGACGAAGTCAATGCAAGAATCTCAAGGGCTCAAATCACGTCTGCTAATCTTTCACTTGTGGCGTGAAAAAAGCATGTCACTGGGTCTTATGGGTCGAGTGTACTAGGCTTCAGTAAGGGCTGCGTTGTTTTATGGTACAACACGTGGCCTCTGCGAACAGATGATTTGACGCGCCTTCAGGCTTTTGAGCACCAATGTCTCAGAAGCGCTGCTGGTTTTAGACGGCGTCCACGAATCAATAACGAGGTGATTGGAAAACGGGTAGTTGGTTGTGCAGCAGGTACTTAATTGCGGAGAACATCCAGCATCATCAACTGCGGTGGCTTGGTCATGTGCTGCGCATGCCGAAACAGTGTATACCGAGACAAGTGTTGTTCTCCGTGCCCCCCCCCCCTCAGAATGGCACAGTCTGCAAGGTTTGCAACTTATGGCTTGCCAGAAGGGCGTGAAAGGGACTGCGAAGTATTCAGATGTTAGTGAAATACGCCTTTGAGGATAGGGTCCCCATGACCCCCCCTATGCTTGGCTGGAAACTGCGAGAAATGGTGGCGTTCGTGCTGTCAGTTCCTATCTAAATTGTTTGAGCGCTCTGAGGTGTAAGCACCTAAAAATGCTTGTCACAGGTTAGCACTAGATCCCCTCACTCACCTACTCTTTTCCTCTTCTTTTCGCTCTAAGTCTTTATATATAATTAGGTAAAATTTTGGTTGTACGGCAGTCAAGCATAAGTTTCAACACCGATGTTGCTATCTCTGATGGAGAGGATGATTGTGATGACGGACACCTATCGAAGTTGATGAATGTAGTTACCATGCTTCGGCGCGCGCAGTGCTGACGGAAATCAAAGTGATAATCAGGTCCGCACAGTGCCGTGATCGGAGTCAAGTGGTGTATCCCATGAGGGACGGCAATCTATACTTGAGGCTCTCCATCGGTAACTGATAGCCACATGGCCTATTTGAGTCCATGACTGTGTTGCGGTTAGTGGCCTGCTACTAACCCAGTGTGAGTGCCTGTGCTGAAAGTTCGTACTGGTCAGAAGCGGGAAATGACCAGCACACAACGGAAGCAATTGGCCTCATTATCCGTGCGCTGAGCGTCGACTTCAGGTTTGCCACCCAGTTGTGTTTTCGGACTTAGTTGTCCAACTGGGGTATTCATATCACCCTCCAGAATTACTGTATCCGTCCTTTTTGCTGATCTAAACGGTCGTGACAGATCTTAATAAAACACGTCCTCAGTTTCAGAACTGCAGTCTGTCTGAGCGTATGCTGGTACGACAAATAAATACCGTTTACTGCATCGATCTGCATTGATCTTAATTGAGCCAGACAACTGCACAGCTCAGTGATAACGGTTTACTTGAATCCAGTTCAAATAGACACTTTCAGCTTTCGGGTTGAGTGCAACTCCCACACCTTAAATACAGCGGGCCATTGCTTCAGGATCACCGGATATCCGAAGGGTGAAATGCGGAACATCTGTGCCCACCTTAAGCGCCTTGAGGTGTATCACTGAAACGGGGTCTTATGTATGTGTTTTGGAGACACAGCATACGTTGAAAGATAGGGAAAGCTCGAGAAAGGTCAGTGTTTAATGTACCGGCTTACGGACCGGATGTCCGAAGTTCGAACCCGACCTCAGCATCTCGGGTGTTCCTGTCTAGGTTTGTGCAACCTGACAGTATGCTAGCTCTCGCGCCTCCTTTTTTTGACATGGCAGCTAGGCATTAAAGGGAAGCCACAGGTGAAAGATTTTTCAAAAGCAAGGTTTCAGCAAGATATACATGTTGTCCAATTTGACACGGTATAGGCTGAAATGTGGGTCGCGTCTCTTGAGGTTATAAATAATTATTCTGATTTACTTCGCTGGATGATGATTTAGACCCGGAACAATGGCTATGGTACTGGCAGATGGGTTGATCGCACTGCATCGTTCGCTGAGTGTGGAGTAGGCCAGCGGGCGGAGAGCTACAACTGAACAATGGCTTGGTACTGGCAGATGGGTTGATCGCACTGCATCGTTCGCTGAGTGTGGAGTAGGCCAGCGGGCGGAGAGCTACAACTGATGCTACCTGTCTACTTAATCAGAAGAAGGGTGTTTGGTTGAGGTACTCCAACTCATTCCTTTGACTCAAGAGTCTGAACCACGAGGCAGCGGTCCTTTTCTCGGGGAACCCTTCCCAGAGCCAATGAATCAATAACCTGGCCCTTATGCCGCAGTGAGTCGATCTCGTTCTACGTTGTCCAGACCAGGTGCTTCCCTTTTCTTGCGATTGTTTCATGGTGCCACAGAAGATATGCCACCATTCACGCAAGTCACTCACAAATAAACTATTATACACTTGCCATGCTTGTGGGGATATAAGAAAACATGGCTCCAACGACGATAGGTCGCGGAGCATTCGAGTGCCAACTAGCTGCCAATGTTGTTCGACACCTTGACCGGTTAAGGAGTTCATCTAATGCAAAAATAGCTGTGGGAGACGTTTTGTTTGTGAGAGCTAACTGGGTGATTTAACGGCTTGATGGAATTCATTGTCACTTTGATAGCCTAGTTACTTGAGTGGGAAAACTTCAAGGAAGAAGACAAAGGGGCACTGGATGAAGATTTACTATTTTGAAGATGAACCAATTGAACCAGATGAACCAATTGAAGAAAAAAGCGCTGCGGCTCAGTTGGCTACAACAGAGAAAATGAAGTCACAGTGAAATATTACAAAGAGTAGGATTGTTCGTTAGGACCTGACCGTTCTAATAGGAGACGACTCCGTACATAGACCTATCGGGGTTCACATCACACCCGAAGAAGAAGCAAAAGCCAAACGAGCGACCGAATTCATCGAGGTGATTGCTCCCGCGGGAATAGCTACAATAGGTATCGTTGCTCTCTTGTTATGAGCAGTTGAGGAGACGATGGCCGATGGGACTGCAGTTTAGGGGAGGATAGTACGGCTCTTGTTTTCTCTGGGGGCGAGACGGCCCAAGTGGTTAGAGCACGAATTTACTGACCGGAAGGTCCGTGGTTCGAATCCGGCCTCTGCCACTCGACTTCCCCTGTTTAGGTTTGGGCAACCCGGCAGTATCCCAGCCCTCGTGCTTCCTTCGGGTGGCATGGCAGCTAAGCACCGAAAGGGCGCTACAGCTGAACGATTTTTTTTATGAATCAGATGAGGTGACGGTTGATGCACAGTAAGACACTTATACAGAGCAGACTCGGTCTGATGGTGGGTAAGCCACTAGACTACACAAAAACGAGTAAAACCACGGAAATTTATTCTCCTCTGATTGTAACACACCAGTGCTACTGTTTTGTACTGAAGCATCACACCTACCCTCTCACTACTGACTACTTTAGCCATTCTTCACTTCTAATATCTAATGGTATTTGCGTGAGCACAACAGTCAGCAGCACATGTTGCTCCATCATCTTTTCCAGACATACTGCAGACCCAGACTTTGGACCAATATTTAGATTATATGAATTTTTAGGTGTAACATTCTTTCGGTGCCTAGCCGCCATGTCACCCGAAAAAAGCTCGAAGGCTGAGATATCGCCATCTATACCTCTTGGATGACGAGGACGGTGTCAACTGTATATTCCAGATTGGCAAGGTTTTCCTCAACAGCTCTCGGGTTTTGAAGACCTTCCAGCGTTTATCTCCTTTTCTCATCAATGACAAAATTCGGTAGGAATGGAGAGAGTGAAAGAAAAATCGTTCAGTTGTAACACCCTTCCGGTGCCCAGCTGCCATGCTACCTGAAGAAAGCACGAGTGCTGGGATACTGCCAGGTTACCCAAGCCTAGACAGGGGAAGTCGAGAGGCAGAGGTCGGGTTCGAACCACGGACCTTCCGTCAGTAAATTCGCCCTCTAACCACTTGAACCATCGCTGACGGACATCTTTTCTTGTAGAGAAGCTCTTGGAGAGCCCTCCGTGTACTCTGACACGTTTGTAAGTCTGAGAATACAGAGGCCTTATGATATTCACGAGTTTCCGGGGCATCCCTTGTTGGGGAACTCTATTAAGGGAAGAATATCGGCCGACCGACCCGAATGCCCTTTGAAAATTCAGTAACGTAGTTCTAGCACCTGACAGAATGTAAACATTTAGTCCCACCGGACCGGAATCCCGTTTACTGCTTTCGAGTGAATGCGTCACGAACCACGATAAGGCGATGAAGAACAAGTGATGCCAAGGGTCTCGTTGTGATTGGGGATAAACTGATCGGGTTCACATCACACCCGAAGAAGAAGCAAAAGCCAAACGAGCGACCGAATTCATCGAGGTGATTGCTCCCGCGGGAATAGCTACAATAGGTATCGTTGCTCTCTTGTTATGAGCAGTTGAGGAGACGATGGCCGATGGGACTGCAGTTTAGGGGAGGATAGTACGGCTCTTGTTTTCTCTGGGGGCGAGACGGCCCAAGTGGTTAGAGCACGAATTTACTGACCGGAAGGTCCGTGGTTCGAATCCGGCCTCTGCCACTCGACTTCCCCTGTTTAGGTTTGGGCAACCCGGCAGTATCCCAGCCCTCGTGCTTCCTTCGGGTGGCATGGCAGCTAAGCACCGAAAGGGCGCTACAGCTGAACGATTTTTTTTATGAATCAGATGAGGTGACGGTTGATGCACAGTAAGACACTTATACAGAGCAGACTCGGTCTGATGGTGGGTAAGCCACTAGACTACACAAAAACGAGTAAAACCACGGAAATTTATTCTCCTCTGATTGTAACACACCAGTGCTACTGTTTTGTACTGAAGCATCACACCTACCCTCTCACTACTGACTACTTTAGCCATTCTTCACTTCTAATATCTAATGGTATTTGCGTGAGCACAACAGTCAGCAGCACATGTTGCTCCATCATCTTTTCCAGACATACTGCAGACCCAGACTTTGGACCAATATTTAGATTATATGAATTTTTAGGTGTAACATTCTTTCGGTGCCTAGCCGCCATGTCACCCGAAAAAAGCTCGAAGGCTGAGATATCGCCATCTATACCTCTTGGATGACGAGGACGGTGTCAACTGTATATTCCAGATTGGCAAGGTTTTCCTCAACAGCTCTCGGGTTTTGAAGACCTTCCAGCGTTTATCTCCTTTTCTCATCAATGACAAAATTCGGTAGGAATGGAGAGAGTGAAAGAAAAATCGTTCAGTTGTAACACCCTTCCGGTGCCCAGCTGCCATGCTACCTGAAGAAAGCACGAGTGCTGGGATACTGCCAGGTTACCCAAGCCTAGACAGGGGAAGTCGAGAGGCAGAGGTCGGGTTCGAACCACGGACCTTCCGTCAGTAAATTCGCCCTCTAACCACTTGAACCATCGCTGACGGACATCTTTTCTTGTAGAGAAGCTCTTGGAGAGCCCTCCGTGTACTCTGACACGTTTGTAAGTCTGAGAATACAGAGGCCTTATGATATTCACGAGTTTCCGGGGCATCCCTTGTTGGGGAACTCTATTAAGGGAAGAATATCGGCCGACCGACCCGAATGCCCTTTGAAAATTCAGTAACGTAGTTCTAGCACCTGACAGAATGTAAACATTTAGTCCCACCGGACCGGAATCCCGTTTACTGCTTTCGAGTGAATGCGTCACGAACCACGATAAGGCGATGAAGAACAAGTGATGCCAAGGGTCTCGTTGTGATTGGGGATAAACTGATCCGGCTGTAACTACCGCATTCACTACGAGCCCTTTTATTAGAATGGATATTATCACCGATCCTCTGCAATTGTCTGAGACTGCCTCCTTTTCCTATTTGCAGGCAAGTAGGGACAAGCGCCGACTGAGGACTTTACTTCCATTTTTGAACAATGGGGTGAGAGATGGTGCTTCAAAATAAACTTACACTGATCACCTCAAATATCCTTTCTTACAGTGCTAACTGACAGTCGTGATAGTTCTTCTGAGTAAGGACACTTCTCAATTCGCAAAACTTGAGCGTACCTATAGCCAAAAACACGCTGCTCCTGGTTCTTATCACCCATTTTCGTTCACTTCCTCGTCTTAATCCTAATAGAACTAACTCTCATGATTTCCATTTCTCGGGTGTTCTGTTAGGTTGTTTCAACCATCCGAAATGGGCCACACGGAAGTCGCTCCGTATGAAGTTCTTCAAGAATGGAAAGACGAGGTAAAAGCTTTTATTTAATCACAGTGCTCTCCCACAATCTAGAATGTGGAATTACGTTCTTACCCTGTGCAAAATTGGGTGTGCACCCAGGCTACATCCCACCGGATGGATGATATGTCATCATCAGGGTTTTTCAAGCTGTTCAATTACATCAGAGGAAACAACGCTAAAAGTGTTCGTTGTTTAAGGTATTCCTTAAACTAAACTTTGGATATTTCAGATCAGAAAATTGCCATGACGAAGCCTGTATTGATTGAAAGCAAGCCGGATCCAGAATCTGCACGTAATCGAATATTCAAAATGGGATTCTATATGTCTGCAACTGACTGTCCCTCACCTCCTGAACCAAAGGGGAGCGACGTGTTCATTGAACAGAGACAAGCTATGAAAGTTTATTGTCGGTAGGTCCCTTCACTGTTTTATCGCATCTTGTGATTGACGCCGACTAATTGACCGGAATGATCGCCTCGCGTATCTTGTCATATTGCGTGCGCTCCGAAACCCTGAGATCTGCTGTGAGACGAGCGGTTCCTTATGTTTTTTTAGAACAGTAGTCAGACAACTATTATATCAAATCACCTAGTGGGCACAAGCCAAATCGTCCTTCTGGGCGCTCGCATTTAAATATGCCTGAGAACGAAACCGTGAAACTGTGCGACTTACCTCTGACATTTACGCCTGTCATGACACTCATACTATCAGCTTCCGATTCGCATCACGTTTGTTCTTGTCTGTCGGAACATTCGTTTAACGTGTTTCATGAAATCGTATGGTAACAAGTCGTGCGCACAGTTTTTTCCAGCAGCTGTTTCCAGTCATGATTAGAACCTGAAATCCTAGGTTCATATGAATATATGATGCGGCGAAGTGAGGGTCTGTACCCGTGTGAACTGCTCTGCAATTCTTGCAGTGTAGTACACTGCACTTCAGCTAGAACTGTCGGATCCTACCAACTCGTGCGACTGTCGCGTCTTAGCGTGTTCAGATTACTTACGGGAACCTAACAGACTTATCCTGCCACATCACATTGATCCAGCCAGTTTCAATCGAGGGCCGTTATGATGCACTACTCAAGTGATGCAGCTAGATGACACGGGCATTCGCTAATGCGTGCACTCCTACACGTAAATAATGTGACTTGTCAGTTAAAGTGGATACTTCCATTTAGTAAAGCTCGTCAAAACAGTCGAGGAAAACTAGGTAAATTTCAGTGCGAGTCCCCCCATCTCAAATTCCACCCCACCCTCAAAGTCCCCTGTAGAAAATGTCCCCATATGAGTAATACGTGATCTAGACGTCTCTCTTACCATTTTTGCGTAGAGTATGCGAGGTTTCTGGATGGGAGCCACCAAGCTCTATTTCCGTTCCCTTACATCGTAAGTGATCATATGCTAACTAAGCAACGCCATACTACATTTATTACCCATAGCGCTGACTTAGACTAGGAATCTGGAAACCATGCATGTGTGAGTATTGTGTTTTCCAGTTGGAGCAACACCCGTTTGAGACACATTTAGGATATACCATAGCCTTTCTCCCCCTAAATATTTCTACCAGTGAGTTCACTTTATTCTTGCATATTCTCCCTGTACTTTGAAACTGTACTTTTACCAACCGGATTTTACTTTCATGAGATCTTTTGCGTGCCTCTTCTACTTTCATCCGTTTCACAATGTTACCTGCACTACTGTCTCCCAACTGAACTCAAACATGTGACCTGAGTAGTGATCTGCTTTAGGTACAAATCGGCTGTCTATTGTAGTCGATGCGGAGCAACTTTATTCTTCGTTACTGAATGCATTGCCAAAAATGTCCAGAATGTAGGATACATGGATGTATTCTTCACAAGGTGCGTCAGTGAAAATATCTTCGCGGTGTAATTCAGTGGTGATTGATAACTCTTCTTGTGCAGCCGCGCTTCAGACGAAATTGTTGAGACGTTAATCACGTTAATTTGATCCTTTTGCAGGAAGGAGGGGAAATATTCCACCTACCTCCTTATGTCGACGTTAGATTGAAACCAATAAAAATACCCGTGTGTGTTGCTATAGTATAGATTAGAGACTGGAGGAAACTGATATTTGGTTCGTGCTATGCAAGTAGGAGTTCTGAGGATTTTTTCGTAAATCCGAACTGTTGTGCCGTGAACAGAGCGGTTACCGGGCCAAGCTCAGGAACCGGGGTTTGGTGTGGTAGTCCTGACTAAATATCCAGTATAATTCTCAGCACATGCAGCACAACACAAATATCAATAGAACAAATTAATCAAACACGGGGGCGCAATGCAGGCGTAGTAGGAGCGGGCAACAACACGTCGAACTGCAGTGTGCGTAACATGCACACCGTGCAGTAGCAACCAGAACATCAAAGAACACTTAACATAACAGTGTCCATACGTATGATACTCTCATCGTTGGTGAAACAGCACATTGGCGTCGGACGTTTGGCTGTCATGGCAGTAATGATAAAAGCTTCCATTGTCACCAGCATCTGTTTCGAGAACGCCTATCCGTTATCCTTCAGACAGAGTCTCCTCTAAAGGGAGCGCTCCAAGCAAAGGACCAAAATTGGTCCCATCTGAGCGCTGGTCTCCCCTGACCGAGACCCAAGTGAAAGCAGGTAGAGATGATTTTTTCAAACAGGTCTAGACGTTAATTCATATGAGTCATCTCATTTCACGTTTCGTGCAGTGTATACAATAGTTGACATGCAAGTAGTAAATGTTTCGACTAGTTCTCAAATGAAAACGAAAACTTATGCATAAATTGGTTTAAGTTAAATCGTAATTGCGGTGTGGTCGTGAAAGATAGAAGCAAAAACGGGATAGGGTAAGAGGACTTCACACATCATATCACAAGATCATGTGAATTTAAGGGTGTAAACTGCCTTGATTCAAAGATCTTTGATAGGCAAAGAGTATCATCATCATCATCGACAGCATGACATCAGTGTTCAACACCGATGCTTCACTGCCGTACAACCATGACTTATTTGAAAGCCTTATTGTAAAGAAAAGAGTAAAGGTGGACGGGGAGTATAGATGTACCCCCATGCACCCAGTCCACCGGCGCTGTTTGATGTTCTGCACGTTGTTATTTACCATCTCCCTTGAACGAACGACTAATCCAATCAGCCAGTCCATGTTGTCCGAAACCCATTTCTGCTCTTTACTTTAGTAGAAATATTTGCCACGCGAAAGCAGTGTATTCACCGACTCCAGCACAGTTCCTATGCTAACCGGTCTGCTAAGAGTACTTCATCGGGACGATTTCACTGGTTTTCCGATGCACCCACTCCCAACCGTACAACTTCAACGACAAAGCTGTCATACAAGCGCCCTTCGGGGAGCTCTGGCGTACGTCTATACACAAAACCTCTGTCTAGTTTTTGTAGTTGGTTTGACACAAAGCTTTATCGCTCTTAGGAGTAAACTCCTTAGGCGCTATTGACGGAATGCCGCTTAGTTCAAATGCGCCACTCATTTCTATGTAGACAAGTTTTAACACATTTTTCTGTCAGTTGTGCCAGTGAACAAGCTTGTTAAAATGTTCTCGAAAATCCATCTGTGACAACAATAGAAAGCGTTCAGCCGTAGCACTCTTCCGGTGCCTAGCTGCCATGCCATCCGAAGGAAGCGCGAGGGCTGGGATACTGCCAGGTTGCCCAAGCCTAGACAGGGGAAGTCGAGTGGCAGAGGTTGGATTCGAACCACGGACCTTCCGGTCAGTAAATTCGCGTTCTTACCACTTGGACCATCTCGCCCAATAAGGTAATCCTCAGTCACTTCTTCGTCCCCGCTTTGATGTGCTATTTCCTACTAATTTGGCATCGCCTGTAATATTCTCCGTTGTTCACTTTCAATAAACTGCTAGATCAGGGCACGAGTATTTTTGTCTAAGAAATTCTACGGCGCCCAGAATTGGGGATTTCTTCAACGATGAGACAATATCTGGTGGGAGTGAAACCGTTGTGGCTTCCAACTTGCAGACCCGCAACTGTGAAAGCGCATACGTCATATTGTCTCATC
>NW_008751713.1:634950-674910 GCF_000715545.1 Opisthorchis viverrini
TCCATGTGGAAACCCAGTAGGCGGTAAATGGGCCACAGGAAGCGAAGAAACGCAAATGAAGTAGAAAGTGGAATGCAATTTCTTTGGTTCAGGTTTTGAACAGTTCATTGGAAGATCTGGATTCTGGACTGTATATAAGAGCGTCTTGAATCGCCCGATCATCTTTCTCTACCGTCTAACTGGACGGTGAAGATGATCCAACGGGATATAAGCCGATAGTTGTCTTTCGTTTTTTTTTCCGCTGTGTTATTCATTGGCCTACTGCTAGGCTTCTCCGATCGATTTATTTGCATGTGAAGTGTAGCCTCGGCAAAGCATTCTATAGCGATGCACCTGAAAAGCACGTCCCAGCCGGCATAGATGACGATACTACAATACTAAGCTTACAGGGTGAGACCTGTTTCCTCTCCCGAACAGTCACAGATGAGTTTACCCCTTTCTCCCGCGTTGTTCCTACCAAACATGAATAGGACCTCGCAGGCAGCGGTGAACGAATGAGGCCAGCCTATTGACACCTTCAGCCACGGAGGTTCAGATCTACTACTATCACTAGTGATAAAACATACTGTGGAAGCGTCATTTTAGTCTTATTGGCGTGCCCATTCCACACCTATGTCGCGACTTTGCTTATGCGCACCTAGCTCTACCAACACGAGTGCTTACTTCATCAGAAATACCTGTTTATTCTCAAACAGTTGTCCATATGTTTTTGGATTCGCACAGCCTTTCGGGCGCGTCTCCAGTGCGAGTGGATGCCTGAAATGAATACTATTTTACGGTTGAGTCATAAATAACTCATTACTAACAGGCGGGTAAAAATCGTGACTCATCTGATTGCTTTCTGGGCTCCGAATCATGACCACATTGTTCGTTTACTTCATTGCTTCTTTCCCGGAAGCATTTTCCCAAAACTGTTTATTGAGATTAGATGACGGGCATTCATGACGTTCTCTGAAGAACTAGAAGGACAGCGGGGAGATTGGACAACTAAGTCGAACCGCGATGAGGCTAGAAAATCCCTTTTTATGAACCTACGTCTCACAACTTGGGCGAACACAGCACAACATTCATGCTATGCATGACAACTAAGCGCTCCCAAAAGGCAGTCCGGCCAACCGCACGGAAAAACCTTTTTTACACACAAAAACGAGTAGGTTCGATCTTCATCATGTATGGCGTAGCTCCGGCATCCCGAAACAGAGTGTTTCATCCAGTACGTGGCCCTACTTGCCCGGAACAGCCGCATGCTATCCTACTGGTGATCCACATAGGCGAATGCTTGTTATACTGATAAATTATTTGCTGTATGGCGTGTTTTTATTACGAACTTTCTATTGTGGGTCACGCTAAGCTATGCATTCTTCCCCAGTAGGAATTCCAGCAGCAACATGCGTCCATCGGAACTTGTGCAATCGCACCCGTTTTTCTCACTCCATTTTCACAATCCAGTAATGATAAAACCGGAATGGGTTTTCCTCCGAAATATTGGTAGTTTCATTTGGTAACAGACTATTATCCTTACTTCAATAAATTGCGGTTTGTGGAAGCGGTATGTTAATTGCATATCGGTGTTCGGTTTTCTGGAATGTGTTGAGCGGGCACTTGATTGGTGGAGTTGGCATTAGCTCTTGTGTTAAATCGGTCACTCTGCGTTTCTTGTATCCAGTATTTTGCCACAGCCTCATGAGTTTTATATACTCTGTATTGTTCGCTTACTGAATTATTTTGCCTAGTATTTTCCGTACAATAATTACTCGTATCATCACTTTGTTGCCCAACTTTTGGATAGATGTAGCCCCGTGGCACAGATAACATCATTTGGCACAAAGGTAGCAATCCGGCTGGAATTAGAATGGTATGCAACCACGTGGCGGTAAAGAATGTCTCACAAAACCCGAGCGCTGCAGGTTTCTTGCTGTCAGTGACAAGGCCATTAAAAAGGCTGTCGAATTCTGGGTTTTCGACCTTGTTAGCTAAGGCATCTTTTGACTTGAATTTCAACACACGAGTGTTGTATAATACGACCAGAGTAGAATTCCATAAAATCACCACGTGATTGGATTACGTTGAACTGGAATCCGGTCTCAGGGTTTTCTGTGGTAAAACGGCGCTCCAGATAGGGTTTGAGTGAACCGAACGCCAAATGGACCTAGGAAATTATAAGTGGTGGGAAGAGAGAACACCACAGACCCACCCAATAAAAATCAATAATCATTTCGAGCAAGGACTATAACAATCGAATCCAGTTGCATGCATTTGAGTTCTATGACGGCATTTTTCAGAGATTCCCATAATGAGAATGACTTGCATTTTCTCTTAAGGTTGTCCAAGCTGAATTCTACGTTTTTCGTAAGGACCAAGGTGGGCGAATTAGTGTCGATATACTTCTTTAAGTCGTCGGTTGTTGCGTCTATTATTTGCACCTCTACCGTTTGGACGATAGCTTTTCGACAGTGGCTCACTGCCGCTGTGCCGATGATTCACAAGGGTAGTGCGGATCCTGTAGCTCAGAAAACTAGTCACATATTTACCCTTTAGTTATCCTGCCCAAATATTTGGCTGCATTTCCGGATTACCTTTCGCCGTGCTCTTGTCTCTCACGTGATTAAATCCTCTTTGGTAGACACTGGACTTTTGATGATGCTGCTGCCTACATTTTGACGGCTTTGGTCATCTGCACTCCGCTCGCTTCTGTTCTCTGCAAAAGTAGTCTGGAGATTCTATTTGAATCCATTGGGGGAATGCATGTGTATTCATTCGTTCAAGTAGTTGTTTGTTTTTCCGCTCGTTTGTAGAGCCCTTTCAGCTGCCATGCTACCCGAAGGAAGCATGAAGGATAAGATACTGCCAGATTTTCTAAGGCTAAACAGAAAGAGCCCTTTAGCTGCCATGCTACCCGAAGGAAGCATGAAGGATAAGATACTGCCAGATTTTCTAAGGCTAAACAGAAGCAGTCGAGAGGCGTGGGTTAGGTTCGGAAAATGAACGAATGGAGGCTTTACTTAATTCATGTAGGACCACCATTCGTCCAATATTTGGTCTGTAGAAATGCAGGTGGGCTAGCGATTCAACGAGACTATTGTAAACACATCGGGGTTTGCGTACGTAAAAACATTCGCATCGCGTTAACACGTGGAATTAACACGTCGGAGTACCAGTGCAAGTGTAGGATCTGAGTGAATCTAGTCATCATATTGATATCTTCAAACTCAAAGGGCCACATATGATGTCCGTGTAGTAACACACAAGATTTCCAAAGATTTGCATTATTCTGATGACCTGACGCACCCAGGGATTTCGGGACTTAGCTTGTGTGCGCTTTGCTCTACCAACGCGAATGCTTATTTCATCAGCATTACCTGTTTGTTCTCAAACGGTTGTCCATATGTGCGGATATGCACACCACTTTGGACGTGTCTTCAGTGGCTATGCAGGTGGCCAGTGACCACTGTTTTACAGTTCAGTGAGAAGTAACTTAATACGGATAGACGGGTAGAAATCTTCAATCATCTGAGTGCGTACCGAGCTCCACATCAAGACCGCATGCTTCGCATAGTCTAGGTTTTCTATCCCGGAGAGGAAACTAACAGATGAGATCTACTACGGCAGGAGGAATAGCATTATTCCACCACCCATATCGTTCACACTTGTAGATCGGTTTCCAAATGTAAAGTTTCATCACCTTGAATTCATTTTCCAGTCACTAAATTGGATACTTGTCCTAGGTATATAAATTTCCTTCATCCGGCGAAACTAGTCTGCAAATGCAGAGGACTGATATGATATTGATAAGTTCACCTTCATGAATCATATAGCTCTGTTATTTTTTCCAAGGTTCGTGTCGTTTCACATCCGAATCCATATCTACTATGTTGATCGTATCTAACCATCCGAATCTCTCTTTGGTATAGAGTGTACGCTGGTTTCTCGAATGACAGGAAGTTGAATGAAGAAGCTAGGCAGCTTGGGAGTTCTTTGGATCGGTTGGGGAAACATTATCAGACTGACGCGTACTTCTTCGCTGGCTATGATCCCCCGTTCCGTCTATTCAATCGTCGAAACGAGGTGTGGTTTCTCGCGCTCCCTGATTCGTAATTTCTGTGTTCTTTTCTTACATTTCTTTTCAATTAGTTCCCCCCAATTCACTTCGATTAATTAATTTTTAACTGTACGTGTTTATCTTTTTTTTAGTACGTTTAAATGCGTCGTGTTTGTTGCTATAAGTCATTCCTTTTATTCTTCAACTATTGGGTGGTTTAGTTGTACTTGTCAATCAAATGTAATTCCGATATCCAGTAGAGCGAAGACGAAGCTCAGTTTTTGAAGCAGATATTCAAAACTTCAACCCGCTGGGTGTTACCGTGATAGTCATGCTTTCTAGCGTTTCTAGTTTTGTTTGCTCGTGATTCGTACGACGGCTACATTATCATCATCACCGTTGTCGTCATCATCAACAGCATGACATTGTTCAACAATCACAAATCGCTGTCTTACAGCCGTATCTTATTTGAAGGTTTTATTGTGAAGAAAAGAATATGAGCGGATGGAGAAGGAGTCCAATACCTAAATACCACAATATTTTTACTGTATTCATATATGCACAGAGGGCTGGGTAATGCGAACCCCATTTTGGAAGGCTAACCGCACCGACAGTACGCAGACATTTTGCAATCGCTTTCATATCTCTGAATAGGACACGAAAAACATCCGTTTCGGCGTGAGCGAACGACCGTTTTCTACGTGTCCCGTTGCGGATTTGTTGGCAGTAGTCGACACAAGCTGTGATTCTAAGACAACGGTTGTCGAAGACCTGAATAATCTGTCCCTCTACTTTTAGAAGTCGCTTCTCGTAACCAAACAACAAAACGGCCCCTACTGTGGCCCGATAAACAAGCCCCTTGAGTTTTTCGAAGACCTACCTCTTTGTCGCCAATGATGTCAGATTAGCAAGCCCGATCCGAGCGGAACTCTAAAATAATAGCCAGTTTAGGCACTCACTCACAGTCACTGGAAACGCGCCTGAAGTGGTGTGCGAATCCAGAAACATATGGACAACTGTTGGAGAATAAATAGGTATTTCTGAAGAAGTAAGCACTCGTGTTGGCAGAGCTAGGTGCGCATAAGCAAAGTCGCGACATGGTTGTGGAATGGGCACGTCACTAAGTCTAAAATGACGCTTGGACAGTATGCTTTATCACTATATGGATAGTAAATCTGAACCTTCGTGGCTGGCCTAATTCGTTCATCGCTGCCTGCGAGGTCCTATTCATGTTTGGTAGGAACAACGCATGAGAAAGGGGTGAACTCGTCTGCGACTTCAGGAGAGGAAACAGGTCTCACCCTGTAAGCTTAGTATTGCAGTATCGTCATCTATGCCGGCTGGGATGTGTTTTTCAGGTGCATCGCTATTGGATGCTTTGCCGAGCTATACTTCACAAACTAATAGTCAATCGGAGAAGCCTAGCAGTAGGTTTATAACCTGTTGAATCATCATCATCTGGTTAAGGGGTAGAGAAAGATAATCGTGCGGTTCAAGACGCTCTTATATACGGACGAGAGTCCAAATCTTTCAATCAACTGTTCAAAACCTGAACCGAAAAAATTGCATTCTACTTCGCGTTTCTTCGCTTTCACCTGGGTTTCCACATGGATATATATATATATATATATGACCCACTCACATAGTTACTGGAGACTCCTGAAATGGAATGCGAATCCACACATGCACAACTGTTTGAGAATAAACAGGTGTTGTTGATGACCATTTCCTTCGGTTGGTCTCTTTAGAGGGGAGAATGAGTCTGAAGGATAACGGATAGGCGTTCTCGAAACAGATGCTGGTGACAATGGAAGCTTTTATCATTACTGCCATGACAGCCAAACGTCCGACGCCAATGTGCTGTTTCACCAACGATGAGAGTATCATACGTATGGACACTGTTATGTTAAGTGTTCTTTGATGTTCTGGTTGCTACTGCACGGTGTGCATGTTACGCACACTGCAGTTCGACGTGTTGTTGCCCGCTCCTACTACGCCTGCATTGCGCCCCCGTGTTTGATTAATTTGTTCTATTGATATTTGTGTTGTGCTGCATGTGCTGAGAATTATACTGGATATTTAGTCAGGACTACCACACCAAACCCCGGTTCCTGAGCTTGGCCCGGTAACCGCTCTGTTCACGGCACAACAGTTCGGATTTACGAAAAAATCCTCAGAACTCCTACTTGCATAGCACGAACCAAATATCAGTTTCCTCCAGTCTCTAATCTATACTATAGCAACACACACGGGTATTTTTATTGGTTTCAATCTAACGTCGACATAAGGAGGTAGGTGGAATATTTCCCCTCCTTCCTGCAAAAGGATCAAATTAACGTGATTAACGTCTCAACAATTTCGTCTGAAGCGCGGCTGCACAAGAAGAGTTATCAATCACCACTGAATTACACCGCGAAGATATTTTCACTGACGCACCTTGTGAAGAATACATCCATGTATCCTACATTCTGGACATTTTTGGCAATGCATTCAGTAACGAAGAATAAAGTTGCTCCGCATCGACTACAATAGACAGCCGATTTGTACCTAAAGCAGATCACTACTCAGGTCACATGTTTGAGTTCAGTTGGGAGACAGTAGTGCAGGTAACATTGTGAAACGGATGAAAGTAGAAGAGGCACGCAAAAGATCTCATGAAAGTAAAATCCGGTTGGTAAAAGTACAGTTTCAAAGTACAGGGAGAATATGCAAGAATAAAGTGAACTCACTGGTAGAAATATTTAGGGGGAGAAAGGCTATGGTATATCCTAAATGTGTCTCAAACGGGTGTTGCTCCAACTGGAAAACACAATACTCACACATGCATGGTTTCCAGATTCCTAGTCTAAGTCAGCGCTATGGGTAATAAATGTAGTATGGCGTTGCTTAGTTAGCATATGATCACTTACGATGTAAGGGAACGGAAATAGAACTTGGTGGCTCCCATCCAGAAACCTCGCATACTCTACGCAAAAATGGTAAGAGAGACGTCTAGATCACGTATTACTCATATGGGGACATTTTCTACAGGGGACTTTGAGGGTGGGGTGGAATTTGAGATGGGGGGACTCGCACTGAAATTTACCTAGTTTTCCTCGACTGTTTTGACGAGCTTTACTAAATGGAAGTATCCACTTTAACTGACAAGTCACATTATTTACGTGTAGGAGTGCACGCATTAGCGAATGCCCGTGTCATCTAGCTGCATCACTTGAGTAGTGCATCATAACGGCCCTCGATTGAAACTGGCTGGATCAATGTGATGTGGCAGGATAAGTCTGTTAGGTTCCCGTAAGTAATCTGAACACGCTAAGACGCGACAGTCGCACGAGTTGGTAGGATCCGACAGTTCTAGCTGAAGTGCAGTGTACTACACTGCAAGAATTGCAGAGCAGTTCACACGGGTACAGACCCTCACTTCGCCGCATCATATATTCATATGAACCTAGGATTTCAGGTTCTAATCATGACTGGAAACAGCTGCTGGAAAAAACTGTGCGCACGACTTGTTACCATACGATTTCATGAAACACGTTAAACGAATGTTCCGACAGACAAGAACAAACGTGATGCGAATCGGAAGCTGATAGTATGAGTGTCATGACAGGCGTAAATGTCAGAGGTAAGTCGCACAGTTTCACGGTTTCGTTCTCAGGCATATTTAAATGCGAGCGCCCAGAAGGACGATTTGGCTTGTGCCCACTAGGTGATTTGATATAATAGTTGTCTGACTACTGTTCTAAAAAAACATAAGGAACCGCTCGTCTCACAGCAGATCTCAGGGTTTCGGAGCGCACGCAATATGACAAGATACGCGAGGCGATCATTCCGGTCAATTAGTCGGCGTCAATCACAAGATGCGATAAAACAGTGAAGGGACCTACCGACAATAAACTTTCATAGCTTGTCTCTGTTCAATGAACACGTCGCTCCCCTTTGGTTCAGGAGGTGAGGGACAGTCAGTTGCAGACATATAGAATCCCATTTTGAATATTCGATTACGTGCAGATTCTGGATCCGGCTTGCTTTCAATCAATACAGGCTTCGTCATGGCAATTTTCTGATCTGAAATATCCAAAGTTTAGTTTAAGGAATACCTTAAACAACGAACACTTTTAGCGTTGTTTCCTCTGATGTAATTGAACAGCTTGAAAAACCCTGATGATGACATATCATCCATCCGGTGGGATGTGGCCTGGGTGCACACCCAATTTTGCACAGGGTAAGAACGTAATTCCACATTCTAGATTGTGGGAGAGCACTGTGATTAAATAAAAGCTTTTACCTCGTCTTTCCATTCTTGAAGAACTTCATACGGAGCGACTTCCGTGTGGCCCATTTCGGATGGTTGAAACAACCTAACAGAACACCCGAGAAATGGAAATCATGAGAGTTAGTTCTATTAGGATTAAGACGAGGAAGTGAACGAAAATGGGTGATAAGAACCAGGAGCAGCGTGTTTTTGGCTATAGGTACGCTCAAGTTTTGCGAATTGAGAAGTGTCCTTACTCAGAAGAACTATCACGACTGTCAGTTAGCACTGTAAGAAAGGATATTTGAGGTGATCAGTGTAAGTTTATTTTGAAGCACCATCTCTCACCCCATTGTTCAAAAATGGAAGTAAAGTCCTCAGTCGGCGCTTGTCCCTACTTGCCTGCAAATAGGAAAAGGAGGCAGTCTCAGACAATTGCAGAGGATCGGTGATAATATCCATTCTAATAAAAGGGCTCGTAGTGAATGCGGTAGTTACAGCCGGATCAGTTTATCCCCAATCACAACGAGACCCTTGGCATCACTTGTTCTTCATCGCCTTATCGTGGTTCGTGACGCATTCACTCGAAAGCAGTAAACGGGATTCCGGTCCGGTGGGACTAAATGTTTACATTCTGTCAGGTGCTAGAACTACGTTACTGAATTTTCAAAGGGCATTCGGGTCGGTCGGCCGATATTCTTCCCTTAATAGAGTTCCCCAACAAGGGATGCCCCGGAAACTCGTGAATATCATAAGGCCTCTGTATTCTCAGACTTACAAACGTGTCAGAGTACACGGAGGGCTCTCCAAGAGCTTCTCTACAAGAAAAGATGTCCGTCAGCGATGGTTCAAGTGGTTAGAGGGCGAATTTACTGACGGAAGGTCCGTGGTTCGAACCCGACCTCTGCCTCTCGACTTCCCCTGTCTAGGCTTGGGTAACCTGGCAGTATCCCAGCACTCGTGCTTTCTTCAGGTAGCATGGCAGCTGGGCACCGGAAGGGTGTTACAACTGAACGATTTTTCTTTCACTCTCTCCATTCCTACCGAATTTTGTCATTGATGAGAAAAGGAGATAAACGCTGGAAGGTCTCCAAACCCCGAGAGCTGTTGAGGAAAACCTTGCCAATCTGGAATATACAGTTGACATCGTTCTCATCATCTGGTAAAACAGTGAAGGAAACTACCGACAATAAACTTTCATAGCTTGTCTCTGTCCAATAAACACGTCGCTGCCCTTTGTTTCAGGAGTTAACGGACAGTCAGTTGCAGATATATAGCATGCTATTTGCAGTATTCCTTATCACGTAGATGGTGGTGTTATAGAAGTCCGCGATACTTTCAACCGAATGCGCGCTCATGTAATGAAACCTGGCATGTTCGTCTTCATACTATATATTCAACGAACACCATTCAGAATAATCGAAAATGTGCTTGATAGCTCGTCAGTAGCATCCAAATTTGGATTGGTTATCAGATCTCGGCACCAACAGCTGTAGGCTAAGTTATCCGTATAAGTTAGGGGTTTATTAGCGGCGCGCGCCACGGAAGCCAACCAGCGTAATATGCAAATTACACTCTTGTGGGCAGTCTAAAGTTGTCGTTAATGCAGCGTCCTGGGATGTAATCACTTAAGGTGGCTGCATGCGACACGGATATTGTGCATTCAAGGCGGGAACTGTGGAATTATTTTTCCGACCTGAACAACAATCCGCAACTTCAAATATGAATGGAAGTGCATTTCGTACTCACAGGTTATTAACAGACAACCAACGTTATTTCACTTGCTGCTTCTAAAATAAATGAACCAGGAATTATACACCGCACTAACGGACCATGGTACACATGTACAGTTGGACATCACACTAGCTACTTTGTTACCGTAGAGCAGCAGTTGTTTAACGAGTGTTAGAAAAGCCTGGAATTCTACAGAGTTTGACACCTACCTTAATGATATGGCTCATAAAATGATGTAGATGATGATGTGGACCCTTTTTCCGTTCGATATAACCTAACGTTACTCTTTCCACTGGACCCCTCTCTACGTCATCCGTAGCTTGTGTTTAACAAAAAGAATAATGGCATCACTGTTTTAGCACCCACATACCAAGCACTCCTTCATGCAGAATGACGTCGAACAGATGCGATTTCACTTGTGAACTGAATGACTTCGATGGAAGCTGGGCTTTTTGCCTATTATTTCTGGGATCGCAAACATCATAGCCCATTCACGAAGATGTTTCCTTCAGAAACTGTGGAATATTGTTGGAAGTTAACTGCAGCTCCGCAGTACGAAGCTGTGGAAGGAACTCGGGGGCTTTTCGCGTGAGTGGTAGAACGCAGGCGCACGTAGGGTCAATCAAACAATTTGATCGTTCCAGTTGGGCTACATATTCTGTTGCTTACACCCGCATCACTGTACAGCGACTATGCACAGCACATGTTCAGTTCGTCCGTGCCACTGGTGATGCAAGTGCATCTTGTGGTCTCCAAGCCCAATTAACTGAATTTCATTTGCTTCAGTGAAACCACCGAGTCCACATGACTAGGAATCATCGAAAAAGCCGAACTTTTTGATATATCAACTGTGTGCACAGGGCCCTTAAATTTGATAGTTCCCAGGTTTCTTCCTAACAAGCACTCCTGTCACATTCCCCGAAAGATGCTTCGCATCGCAAAATTGTTTTCAAATACGGCGCACTTAACTCGCCAAAAGCGCCCCCCTCAGTTTTATAGAGGTCATGCCAGGTGCGCGTTCTAATCTTGATAAAAAGCCTTTTTTGTCCTGTATAACGCCGACCCATTACTATCGACACCCCACTACATATATGTTACCATCACCTTGGGCGAGCCACATGACACATGATGGCAGTATTGCCGGTGCTGACGGTTTGGACAGCCTCCAGATCTGTCCCCGGGCAGGTATGAGGGTTATCAATCGCTCTTGTATCTGAATTCTGTCGATGAGCACCGATGGTCCTCAATGACTCAAATGGATTCCGTTGTCTCGTCTGAGCGTGCTCAGCATCCTAGTTACTGTTTCGTATTAGGTCTGATCACATCCGACTATATGGAAGTGAATGCAGAACATTCCGGTTATCTTTTTGGTTACCCAAATAAATTCTTTGTTTCTCAGTCGGTTGCTCACAGGTTGCTGGCAAGCTGTACGCGTTTGTGAGTCAGATATTTCAATTCAATGGAGCACATGTACCGCAGTAAGCCATAAGATAGTGGTGTCATCTGCATATTCTTTCATGTTTCAGTTTACTGGTGCATTCGCCACACATTCATGTATTCATTTTCATCGTGAATGGCTCAGAAGGGGATAATCTGTAATAAGGTATGAACAGTGAGAACTACTTGCCTCAACCGAGACTTACCATTGCCATTGCCAGCAGCGAAAAATTAATATCCCGAAACTCCGACTGTTCTGATGCGTCCGCATTCACAGGTTCAGGAACTCCATGAGAATAATGCCACTAACGTGATCGTTGCGTAGAGTCCATGGAGAAAGAGCTAGCGCGCTGGATTTCTGAAAGTGCCGCGCGGGAGTGTACATACTCGGCCGGCCGACCGTATATAAGTATAGGTTATCCCATATTTTAATATCCAAATAAACGCTTCTTGCCATTGCCCACAGCACTTCTTTGTATCATTTCTTTAGATTTATTCCGCTCCGCAGGCGATTAGCCAATAGCACACAGATAATTATTTTTCGGGTATCGATATTAACCCATATCTTGGATGTTGACAGTCTGGAAAAACTTATCTCGGAGTAATATTCACACCTTCATCACTGGAATTAATCAGTTGGTAAAGTTTGAAACCGATTGAGTAGTCATCGTTTCAGAAGGGATTACTTGTTTACCAAGCCCCTCTGAGATGACTTTTGGAATTAAATTCACCCAGCAAACACCCTTAATTGACAACAGACCTTGACAACAGACCGTTTAGAAGATCCCAAATTATGTCTAAAATGGCCTGCATTTTACTGTTTTCCCAGAGCATGAATAATGCTATGGCATGATTTCGTCTTGTTTCTGTTCACTATGTGTAGGATTGTCGTGTGAACGTTTTGAGGAATCATTTTTGTGTCACCCTTTTGTATAGCCCGTGGTCGGTGTATGTAGCACTACAGTTGCAGTAACAATCACAGCAACATAAAACCCCAAACGAATTAACCAAATTCGTTTGAATGGCCCTCAGTTTGAGGCGTTGCTCTGTTCTGTTTAACCCAGTTTCACGGAAGTGCTCTTCAGTACTATCCAATTTATATAATCTTCAACTGAGATTGTCGAATCAGTTTAGCACCCAATTTTCATAGAACAGATTTCATGAACTTCCTCCTAATAAAATCTGGCTACAGTAAGAGTAGTGACTCATAGATTTCGCTGACTTTGAGGCCATTAACTCAAGTCACCTACTTGACTTTATACAGCGAACCTCGAGCTTTGCTACCATATTAAAGAATGAGATAAAACGCATCGGAGATTAAGAAACCTTCCTTAGTCGGGTGACCATTTTGCAGTGTATTACGTTAATTTTCAAACTAATTCTATCCATCGTTACGGTCCCACTGGACGGTGCAGTGTTTTGTTTAGCTTGTTTTTGTGCTTGGCTTGTATACAGGCCCACGCCTACTATGCCGAATCCAAATATATACTACTGCGGATTGTTACCCAGTAAGTTAAAATGCATGGTCATCGGTATTTTGATAATCATCTGCACAACCATTCAGTTCACTTATGTTTAGGTACGCCACCTTCGACTGCCGGTCCCGCAGGCGTGTGGATCACTGTGACGATCGCTTTGTAATCATTAGTCCTAACATGCGACATCCTCACGATCTGCGAAGGTCTGACTGGCAATTGTACGCTGGCAACCGTCATCTGAATGATGAACAGGAACCCATGGTTTTTGTTTTGCTGAGGTGTCTTGAGTCGTCGATGGAAATCCGTGGCCATTTCCTGAAAGCCCATAGAATTGACCTGACCGGTGATGATGTTTGGATTCTGCGAGATAAACTGCGCCACTTGGACAATCCTGTTTGTGATCTTTAGGGTATGCGAGAGGCCTTGCGCTTATTTGGACCCATGGCTGTATGATAAGATGTATGTATGATAATGAAAATTCGAATGTTTTCCATTTACTTCCGTGCACCTGCGCGGTTTTGTTTGCGAAGTACGGTGATGTCCTGCGGGTAGAATCAGTGTGACAGGGGTGGCCACCACCTAGGACGTGGTAATCACAAATGGCAACGGCGGTGTTGGTCGTAGTGTCTCTTACTCCTTTATCCGCAATGAGCCACAAGAATGTTATAATATAGCCGTAAATTTTGTCAGCATGATTGTGGTTGATAAGAATATGTCCAAATTATGTAGCACAAAGGCAGCCATGCCTAACGTCACCGTCATTTTGTTCCTTTCATGTGTTACGAGTTTTCAAAGCCAGGATTAATAAACTTAGAGAAGCAACTCAATCGGACAAATAATTTTGTTTCCCTGGTCCAAGCGAATGGTGTACTTTACTGGAGTGATTGAGTTTGAGGCTTATACAACAAGCACAATAAGCCGCAGCCAGGCATACTGATCATACCTCAGACAGCATTCGTTGTCCGACCTGAGTAACTGAGCGAAGCACGCTCAGAAGCATACTGTAACCTTTGGTAATGAAACCACTAACTGGGTCGAATCTACAAAGAGGTACATTAAGTGGAAACTAACTGAGTTTTCCTCGTTGCTCGCCCGTGTTTAGACCATTATCAACAAGAACGAGCAATTGGAAGCCAACTGCAGAAGACTGGTTAGCCTCCTGCTTGTGCGCAGTCGACCGGTAGGTGCGAAGTTACCGTCTCATTTGGAGCGCATGATCCAGCTGACGCCGTACGCTCAGGAACGTGTTTACCGCGACCGTAGCGAAAGTGTTGAGTTGACTCTGAGCACCGATTCGTACCTAACTTTCAGCGACGGCAATAAGCTTCATTGTGGACAACCCATGACATGTTCGTGTTCTTTTACGTGCCATGTCGTCCGCCCACTGAGTACCACGGATAGTTACTGGTTCCGTTGGTTGGGTCTGGTAGGTGGCTGTTGCCACTGATCTATGTTCAAACGTTAGCTACCGGTGCTAAGATTAGGGTACCTGCACAGACTGTCCCTAATGGGTGGGTGGGTTTTTTTTCTGCCTCAGCGTGGTGTGACAGTGGGAACTAGTGTGCCTTTTTCACGCAACCTGCCCGAACGTGGCTCTGATCATTTTCATTTTGCTGGTAATAACAAATTCTTTTCAAAATTTTTAGGGCACAACTATGAAATCGAGATTCTACACCTCCATTATTTTGTTGCAATCTGTCACATCAACCAAGGTATTCAGGCCTTTAAATGAAAACAAGCTTGCATAGGTGACGAAAAGGGGCGTATTTATCCAGTTTCGCTTATACAGTGAGAATGTTCGGGCGACCTAGTGCTTTCAGGCCAGAAGAGGATCATCGCTAGCAGTGATTAACGCAGCATATGTTCAGACATTTTGTTCTTGTTCCTGCATAGTTTAATCAGTGTATACATAATCGTCTTGTACTGCATATTACTGAGGCACTGACTACGCATCTCTTGTGCTTCATTTCAAGCTTGTTACCTGTTAACCGCAATCGGGTTACACACCCATCGCCATTAAAAATGTCCAAGCCGGGCTGTGATCAATTCAGTGCCGAAGATTGTAAGATAGCGGCGCTCTGTAGACTTCATACATCTCATGGGTCCTCCAGACGTTTCACTCAATAAGTGGGCCTTTGTGTTGTGGTTGGCATTGTATACAACACCGGCTCCTTTCAGAAACACACCGTCCCCGGTGTATCATAGCCTATGTGAAACGGTTGTCGCCATTGGTACGGTGCGTGGAGCTGGTGGGCGTGTAGAGGTTGTCACAGCTGAGGGTCCATCGACCGTGTGTGATTGAGCAACCTACTACTTCTATGGGCCATAGAAACATGTTTTCTAACAGAGACTTTCTGGTAGAACCACTGATGTGTGTAGGAGGTATTCTTACGTGGTCGTAGCAAGCATGCCATGGTAAAAAGACGAAACAAGGATTCACTGAAGATAGGGATTCACGACAATGAACGAAAAAAGGTAGAAAGCCTACCAACCGAACAGTGATATATAAATGAACGAAAATGGCAGGAAGTGTTTACCGCATACATCAGCGATTGCTTTTCATTCTTCAGGGTAGTCAGATGAATGATAAATCTCCTTTAATTACCACAGAACTTCGCGCTAAATGGTTGAGTCATCTGACTGTACACGACTGAAGAATGGGCGAGCTCCGTAATGCACTACTCATAAGGTTGGTGAAAATTCTTTGACAGATCACGAGTGGCTTCACTCTTGCGGTTCATCAGGTAGGCACATGTCCCGAGTTTCCGTCAACCATATGTTCTACTTGAAACCAAATTGCACCAAATTTGCGAAATACACTCATTTGCAAACAAATTTGTTTTTTCGAGAGACTCACCTGGAACCCAGCTGAATTTCTCGGTTTTGATGTTTCCAAGCAACTGAATGTTCAGTAAGGTCATTCATAAACCTTCATCCAGCCATGCTCCTATTTCTGAATGTTACCGACATTGAGACTTCAGAATCGGGATGACACCGCAAGACACATGATCGCGTCTGATTGGCACCATGGCCATTAAACCTGGTCAGAGTTGCTGGTGGTTTCAACTGACTACAACAACCGAGTGCTGCTCCTTGCTAAGTAGAAGCCCGAGTTTGCTACCAGTGAAAGTCCCGTTATTTGGCTAGAGAGTTGGTTCTTAACTTCGTATCATTATCAGCTAGTAATGTTTCTATTCTGTGCGGCGCTGCTCTCACCATAAGCTCACTGTTGGCTGCTAACCCTACAGGCATTTCATTCGTGTTGTTAAAGCATCAGTTAAACAGATGACTTGAATTCAAACAGTTTGGTGTCACTGATTGAATGAGAGAAAGGTTCATCGGCGTTCAACCCGTTCAGATGAACGGGAAGAGATTATCGTTGAAACCCCTTCATTTTGACTTCCACGACACCGAATCTGACGGAGATACATTGCCTCTGTTTTAGTTACTCTAAGTTGCTTATGTTGACTGGCACTTACCAGTCACGAGACAGCGGCTCATAGACATAAATGCAATCATACAAACCACCGGTTGAACAAGGCACCTTGGCTGGCCACCTCAATTTGGGAGCTTCTGCTGAAAATAGTTGCGTGCAAATCCGTTGGGTTGTACTGAAGAATCACCATATGTTAAACCAAGCTGCATTTGTTTGACCCATCCAGCTTTGAAGTCACTCACCTGATGTTGCAACAGATGCATTCTGACGGTGGCACAAAGAACAGCAAGGAGTCGGTACGTACAGGTTGCCATTTCCGAAAAATTCAGACAACCTAACAATTTTTGGAGGAAACCATTCGCCAAATCAATTATTATGGCTCTATATATTCGCGTGAAGACGTGCGGCATAGTCCTACTGTTGACTGATCCAGCAGGCTTGCTCCACCGAAACATTAGCTTGCCGTGTTGCTGCAAACTACGGTTTCAAAAACCTGTTTTTGGTCCCCCAAAACAAAATAGGGGAACTATGCAAGCTCGTGCTGACCTAAACACCGCCGGAATATATAGTGGAGCCGGTTTGATTGAACTAATTAGATTACTATGTGTGTTCAACTGCTTCCGCTTCCTCTTCTGTTCAGGTGTTACAGTGCTGCCCTAGCTCACAATGAGCCGTTGTCAGTCAGACTATAGAGTTTTTATGAACAGTAAATCTGAAACTCGGGGCCACTGCAAACAATTCACACTTGACATCAGTGGATGACGATCGAAAGTGCGAAAACTCGGCTGCTACGTAAATACAGTTTTCTAATCGAACTTCGTTTGGCACTGACAAGTCTATGAGCAAGAACATAATGGTGATGTATGTATGAACTGACACTGCACAATCACACTTCTAAATGGCTATGAGTACCTTTGAGTTACGATAGCCTCGAGTAGGACAAATTCTGTAAAAAAAACATAATCTGTTGAAGAACAAATTATAGGTGTAGAAGTCAAAGAGTCAAGTAAATTTCAAACTAACATCACAACCGTTAATTTGGTCATTAATTCGTAAGCCTGGTTGCCGTTACGAAGAGACGAAAATTGCCTCATCGACAGCTTCAGACACATCGTACCGATAAACAGATTCAGCAACCACAACAATGTGAATAAAAGACAAATTCCGATATGCTAACATTTCATCTGCTCTCATCAGCCGGTTTGAAGACAGAGAGGCACTTTTCGGGGAGTTTCTGCTAGCCGGAATACTCGGTTGACATACAGAACAACCTTCCTTCTCTCCACAGTGCAAGAGGCGGAAAAAGGATTTATACCTTGTCCTGCATTTTAGATGAGATCGTTTGGAAAATAACATGCGACCTTGTAATTTCGGCCTCGTGAACAGTTTACGGTGCAGTACAGCTGCGCATAATCTAGACTATTCGACGGATTATTCTTTCTACGTGGGACTGTAAGGCTTTGGGGTTCACCAATAATTCACCAGTTCTCTTGTAGTTGCAGTGAAAATAAAATCGGAGATACGGACGGGCATTCCTCAGAGCGTACAGCTCTACCAGGTTTTCAGAAGCTAGGCACGAGGGTTTGGGATGCTAGGATCGGGCTTCAAGCATGGGTCTCCCGGTCAGTAATTTCGCACGTTTACCACCAGGCTAGTTGGATCTTTGAACTCGACTGAAACCTGAGCCAGGATACATAAGAGACACAGATATCAATTAGGTTGAACGCTATTGACGGGCCTGCGGTGCTACAATGATGTATCTCTTTAAAATTTGTCATTTCTGTTCTATGCTTCCATGCCATGGGTCCTGGATACCAAATTACTGATACATGCGTTGGACTCGAGGTGCTGCGATTCATGAATTCGCATAATACATTAATAATATAAAGCTTCTAGGATGTCGATAGTTCGAGCTTAAATCTTAGGAAAAATGATTAAATCCATCAAATTTACATTACAGATAGCAATAACATGCAATGTGAACAAAGACTGCAAGCCACAAACCCTATTGAAAGCTGCACACACGATGACTAATAAGATGAATATATCTAACTCTGAAAAATACGACTAGCTTGTCAAGTTGGTCGTGCTAGAAAACATGGAGATCAAAGAACACAAATCAATTCAAGTTGACCAGGACAAATAGATGAACTCAATGGGAGTCACATAATTCTCATGCGTGTGATGTTTACCGAGCAGTTTGAGAACATTCGTTAGTTACCTAACGTTATCTGTGCTAGTAGCACCCGTGGTAGGACAACACACATACGAAATGTGGAGGGTCAAGTGTTACGAAAATTTATCCAACAAACGATGATGATATCGGTGAACTGCGTAGATGGATAACTGGAGTTGGAATTGAGGAAATTGACTAGTCGGCAAGAGTGGTGGACGACGCTGAGTGATCAAATTCAGAGCATCGTCTTCATGCCGCGTCCAATCAAAGGTCACCAGCTATTGCTGAAAATAAGGAAAAACGTATCAGATTTCAGCAATTACAACCTGAACATGAAATGATTCGGTCATATCTGCTTTATGTTCCAACAAAAATATACCACGACAGATGCATGACAATTCAATTCACTCAAATCACCCACAGTCAATACAAATTTTATAAAAATTGGCCGAAACACGATGAAGTTTATGAAATTACTCAGACAACGGAAAGAGAAGATGTTACAATACCGCGTACACAGATAGACTAGGTGTATGCGTGTGTAGCATGTATATACTAGACCCTTTTTGAGTGAAACAAAACATGGTGGCTGGGGTAGCCAGCAAACGTATTTGGTGTATAAAAGCATGCAGAGGAATCACTAACAATGAGTGTATAAACATACCCGAAGACTTACTAAATCCCTTGGACTCTAAGTACGACCAACCTAGCAGTCATCTTCGCCACTCACTCTCTCATCAGAAGCAACTGAAAGACCAGACGGCCTGTCAGAACATATCAGTGTGACACAATGTTCAAACACGTGTATCGGTCTAAAATTGAGGCTGCTATCCAAGCAGATCTCTGAGCACCTTCCGACAAGTCTCCTCAAACGACATCAGCGTAGCAAGAAAGGTTCAATCCTAGCTGACCTGCTCAACAAACGACGCCAAAACAACGACAAGGTGGAACATACACCTCTTTTACAAGGTCCCATCGAGCTGGTGGAAGGCAACTAGACATAGGATATTAGGCACTAACGAAGTCATCCGAACACGTAACTACAGCGGTTAACTTCGTTTCCGAAGCAATGTTACAGACACTAGCACCGACACTCACTCAGCCAGTAAATTACGTTTTCAACCCACATCAAACTCTCCTAGTCAAATTCAAGAAGCACACAGTGCTGTGGATCCAAAGAGGATTTCCATTCAGGATAGAAATTTTGAGGAATTAGACGCTACAAACTATTCATATATCTGTAATTCTCTGGATAACGAGTCACAAGCGAAACCGAGGCAGATGAATCTGCAGAGGTAGAATGACATTTCCTTACCTGACCAGTTCATGGATCGACTTCGTAAAGTGTCTTCCTCGACAATGCGACTTTCTCAATCCCAACTATCCTGCCTATACTCTAATTATGCAAAGCTCCACTCTTTGCCACATGGATAGTTGCATTTGGCTTTGTTTGTTTGTGATGCGTACCACAGGGGGCGATTACCACACGAGATTTTATGAAGTTGGTGAATGTACCCGAACAGCTCCACCAGCATCACAAATTTGAAGGTTATTCAGATCGTCTGGAATTCGCTTTGCCATTCTGACCAGGATCGCTAAATGCTTATTAGTGCGTCTTCGTGTTTCCTAATACGGCAGAACAGACTAGTTAGCAATGATGTTCAGGGTTAGGTGCATCCACGATGAACGTTTGATATTGGCCTGTTTTGAAGGAGCAAGTTGGAACTGTTGAAATTATTTCATCCAACAGGTTCATTGCAGTTTATCACTTCAACAGAACGCGGCAAGTCCCTATCCCCATTTGGGGTTGACTTATCAATTCCCAATCCTGATCTCTCTCGACAAGCTTTTGGTAGAACTTCGGGTTTTAGTGTGTTGTTAAACTGATAATACTGTTACGTTGTGCTATACGACCTAGTAACTTCTCCCGACACCAAGCTTTGTCAGATCGCAGTTTGAAGAGCGCAATCGTGGGGTCACAGCTAGCATAGAAAACTATCCTTCAACTTTGTCACATTTACAAACGGTGGATTGTAGAAATTACTTGAGGGGTCATAGAAGATGAACATCATCTTTTTTCTTCAATTCCTCGAATACTGCACCGCAGCTTGAACGAAGCTCATGATTCAGCAGAAGGAAGAACGAAATTTCGATGCATATTCAGGCGGAGAAATTTACCATCCAAAGCTGTGAGGTGTTGTTTCAGACAATACAGATATCAAACTTAAATCCTCTCCGCTGATTCCGTGAGCGTTCATCGCTTCGGAAACGACGTCGTCAAAGAGGTTCCTGTGAACCCATGGCTACCTCCAACTATCGCTTAATTTCTCGTGAACTCCATTAATCACACAGTAGTATACGGAGTGAGCCACACCGGTAAAATAATGGAGGCCTGCGTCGAATTGCGAAGGCATTGACAAAATCAACTGTCAGCCCATCCAGGCTACTTCTCAAATTGACCATGGCTGGGGCGTTGGGAGGTCGCCGTTCAGCCTCAACTCAGAACATCAACGTGCTGCCTATCGTTGAAGTGATAACCTACAATGAAGCACTTCGATGTAGCAACTCCGACTTTCCTCACCCTATTTCCCGGAAGGGATGATTTCAACTGATTTCACTTGAACCGTTCTTCAAGAGTGCTTTTACTTCAGAGTGATGGCACTACCCCATCGTTAGGCTTGATGCGAATAGTCTCGAATAACGATTACAATGGGGACTCCTGCAATTCTGAGATTACTGTGTTCTCAGTAACTATGTCGTGTTGACACACTATGATGGCTGTGCTGACGGTGAACATATCACATATAGCATTGCGAATACGAGTTTCCAAACTGCTCTAGCTGAGGATTGCGCTAAACTCAGGGCTTGATCGACGGCACAAAAATTGCAATCACTCCACTTTTGTTGCTGGCAATCATCAACTACCGGCCCGTGATTTTTCTACTGACATCATGGTGCTTTCTCCGCACTCGCGTTTCAGTCGGATCCCACATCAGTCATGCAACGACAGTACGCAAATCTGTCCGATCTGACTTGTTTTTGGTCCTTTCCAGAGGTGTTTCTTTAACATCTAATGCAAAAGAACAACTGAAAAGGATGAATCCAATAGCATGCAGCACACAACTCTGGACAACAGTGCTGAGGCGTCTCCTTGGCCGCATAAGAAGACATAGAGAAGAGAAAATGCGAACTAGTTGAATTTGACTAGACTGGGCAGATGAACTCCAGATAAATTGCATAACTGTCGTTTGCCTGATACTTGCAAAACTGTTTGCAGATATTCGTGATGTGAAATTCCGTCCCGAACGTTGAAGTTTATATTTTCCCTACTGGACATCGGAAGCAAATTTGGTGAACACAACTAAGCCACCCGCTAGTTAAAGACTAAAAAGAACTGCTCACAGCAGTAATCACGATGTATTTGAACGTTCTGAGAACAGATAATCAAGCACATTAAGTAATATATGATGCCGATCTTGCACAACCTGATCGAAGGGACGTGTACAGTACCAAGGAAAGGAGTGTAGTACGCAAATTACGAGTCAGGGTCAGCAACAAGCCACACCTCGTTTCGCCGATTGAACAGCTCAAACGGTGAATTATAGCTCGCGGAGAAGTACACGTCGGTTCGATAGCCTTTCCCCATCCGATTCAAGACACTTGCAAGTCGTCCAACTTCCTTATTCAACTTGTTTTCATTCGAGAAGCCAGAGTACACGCTAAATCCAAGAGAAAAAAGAAAACTGTTGGACATGTTTGGTACAATAGATCTGAATCCGGTCGAATAGAAATACATAAATTGGAAAACAATATTGATGTTGTAGAACACATTTCGATGGAATTTTCAGTATCATGTTATTATTTCCCTGCATTTGCGGACAAGGTTCGCCGGATGAAGGGAATTCACACCGCTACCAACTTAGGATCAAAGTGTCGGATGAAGTGAGGTTGTTTATATTCGAGAACGCACCGGAGAATGTAAGCATTGTATATCAAGTATTGTATACATTCCATGAAAGGAGAAAAGACAGATCCATCAAATGAATTAGCACTAAGGGTTGTTCGTAAAATTAGTCTTTCCCACTTTATTATTGGTTCTCGTTCAGGAGGGACTAGCTTTCGGATGAGACCATTTTTGAACCGGACCTCGGAATGACCTCTTCAGAGGACAGGGAAACCGTGTGGGACAGACAATTTATACCGTTGTCGATGGAAATGCTAATGACATGGAATATCACCCCCTGAGTAGTTGTCATCAATAGCCGAAAGTCGTACACGAAGTTCTTCGGCTGTTTCGTGCGCACGTGTGTCCACCGCAGACAATTTATACCCAGAGGGCGTTTGACCGACGCTAAAATACATGCACCACGTACAGCTGACCACCACGTTCCTCATGATATCAAGATGATCGAGGTTACGTACCACTTCACCGTAGTACAAGAATGTGGATCAGCCTCTAGTTAGTCGGTTTGCTATCGACAAGCAGCAGAGCTCAACAAAACGAACGATTAACTATGTGTTTTTGGCTTATACCAGAAAAAGTTTTCACTGATACACCTTGTGAGGAACGCATGTAGTGTATCTCACTTCAGGACATTCTGGGCACATAGTATTGAGGAATGAAGTCATCCGGCCTCGATTAGATCAAATAACCAATTTGTACCTAAGGTAGGTCGCTGCTCAGGCCAAATGTTTACGATTTCATCGAGGGGATAGTTGTGAGAGCCCGTGTGCACTAGGTGATTTGGTATAAGACTAGTATGACTGTCATCCTAAACCAATCAATCAGACAGCGATCACCGCAATGCAAAAGTCCGGGAATCATGAAGCATGTACCAGCAGAGTGCGCGAGGTTCTCAGTCAGCGTCAAACGACAAAACAATAGAACCTACCGAGAATAAACTTTCAACGGCGGTCTATGTTCTATGAACACGCTACTCGCCTTTGGCGTCGGAGGTGAGGGGCATTCATCTGCTGACATATAGAATCCCATTTTGTATAACCGGTCACTTGTAGATCTTGGACCTGGCTTGATTTCAACCAATACAGGCCTCGTCATAGCGATCTTCTGACCTGAAGTTTGAAGCATTTAGTTCCAAAAATGTCATAACGCAAATGCATACCTTTAACGTTATTTCCTGAAATGTATTTGAACAACTCGCTAAACCCCGATGATGACATATCACTCATCCGAGGGGCAATAGCCTGGGTGCATGCCCAATTCTGCGCAGGATAATGACGCAACTCCAGGTTCTAGGTTGGTACAGAATAGTGACATTGAATCAAGAAAGGTTTACCTCGTTTGGCCACTTTTGAAGTACTTTATACGGGGCGATTTCTGATTCGCCCATCACGTCCACCCCAAATTGATGGAACAGTTCAACGAAACACCTGGAAAATGAAGTTTATGAGAATTGGTTGGATTAAGTCTGAGACCAGGGAGCGGATAGGTGTGCACTCACCTAGGGCAAAAACAGCATCGTGCTAATGCACAACAAGATACTTTCCGTTGTTTAAATAACTGTCTCACGAACCATAAAATGTCGATTGCTTACGGACCTGTCTAGTTTCGCTTTTAGTATGTGCAAATCGAGTATTTTCCTCGCCCGAGACAGCATTTACGATTGTCAGTTAGCACATTAAGAAGGAATTTTCGAGCCGTTCGGTGTACATCCATGACTCACGTCATAAAAATGAAAGCATTATGTTACATGCCAAATAAAACGGTATTGTGACAGGAGTTTCTCGATTTTTTTGTTATGCAGTCGATGAGGTGATTCCATCAGTCAGCTCATCGGGTTTCGACTGAGTAAAAAGTGATAATAACAATAAAGATAGGATGTTACTGTCATCATCACCTTCAACAGTGTAGTCGTTATCGCCATCATCAACTGTCGTTGAGTGGATGAATGAATGAACTTCATAAGACCGAAACTACCTCATGAACCCAAAGTGTTTTCTTTCTCTCTTTGTTTTCAAATTTGAAGGGCTAAAAACCCGTGCTAGTGTTATTCATAAAACCGATTAACCTCTATTTGGTAACTCGTATCACAACTATGTGACAGGCCTTGAGTGTGCAAAGCCCGTTTGTATCCGCCATTGTCATTCACATTCGTAGTTTCACTGTAATGCGTAAAACAACAGAAGCTAGGCTGGACGGAGAAGATCCCAAATCTCCCCCCCCCCTCCCCCCCCCAAAAAAAAACGAAGTCGTGGTTCAACACAAACACTTTAACTGTTTAATTGCTTCCTCTTTTCGGTTTGAAGATAATGAATCTTAAAACTTTTCAACATTTGGTATGCTACAGTATCCTACTGGATCGTGATGGAGAGTACATTACGTATCATCTATTCAAATATGATTCATACGATACAGTATCAATGAATCTATGAAGTGAGGATCTGGAATGATGTCCTGAACTAATGCACCTGAAATTTATCTGTGACTGGCGGATAGCAACTCTACTGAGCATACTATATAATCAGAATGCGTTTTACAGTGTCGGGCACGAAGGCCGAATGGGTAGTGATACAAAATTGGAGAAGTAATTTTTCAATAAATGCTAGCGATTGAACAGCTCGGGTAGTTTAAATATGAATTGAGAGAGCTGCCGTTTGGATGGAACCAGTTTGTTTATTATGAAATGCATTATGAATATCAAATTGTTCCAATGTAAAACAAGAACCAGAATGAACCCTAACCCAAGCATTTATGGTGTCTAAAGACCATTTACGAGTTAGCATAATATTTCACTGAAGAACAACCTCAAAAAACGTATCGAGAAGTTACATGATGTAAATCATCGCTCCGAGGTTACCGTCCATTAGAGTCCTAAATGTACTTCGGAAAACGCCAGAGAAATGTTTCAGGCCTCCTCCAGAGCTGAAATACATCGCGCATTTTATACTTTGCACCCATGCTTGGCAGGGTTATCTGACCTTGGCCTTGAAAGTGTTGTCCGACAATCGTGCAAACTCGACCTACGACAGTCACACACCGCCAGATCTGATCAAATTCTGCGCCCCACAAACGCACACGTACTTTGCCAATCACAATAGGCAAGTGGATGCGCTCTGTGCATGAGATTATTAGTGCTTGTTTAGTGCTGACAAATTTTTACGAATTCTCGCATTTGGACAGAAAGGTAGTTGCTCCGTCCTCTAGTGACAACCATCGTTAGTTAGGCTGAGATCCTAGGCGTGCCATTTATTCGTGATTTGGATGGGCCGCGCACACCAGTTGAATCCAGACTCAAGGGCACCGTGACTCTAGTCGGTAGTGAACATGAAGCAGCGAAATAGTTCCTGATTTTGTAAATGTCGGTCGGCCCTCTCAGGCATGAGGGTATGGCGTACATTTCGCATTGTAGATGACTCGGACTTCTAATTTGCCTTTGAAGTCAATTATTCACCAACCTGAACTATGCGGTCATGTAACCCTTTTATTTCTCAACTGAGGGCGGACGATTCCGTCCACTTTAAATGGACCAGTCATCCAACAGAAAGCCTGAAAAAACGGTTAAACACTGTCTTTTCTGTGTCCAGTCGCTGTTCGGGCCCGAAGCCTCTCATCCGTCAGCGTAAACAAGAAGGCAGCTATTTGCTAAAAATAGTCAGACAGTCACACAAAACGACTACTCATGCAGCTTCCACTCCTATCAGCGTTCTCCTAGTATTGGCACATTAATAAATGGATCAGCGTAGAAGTACATGCTCTCTGACACGTTCGGTTGTCTAGAAAAGTTTTATCGTCAAGGATATTCCATTTTGGCTTCCAAGATATTGTAGTCGGTGGGGATGCATTGCTACTGTGTTAGTTATCCCATGTTGTGTATGGTGATTCACGCTAATCTAAGGACTCTAATAAATACATAATTTGCTAACTCATTGGTCATTTATCTAGCTAGCGAGTTATAGATCAGTTGAAATGTCACCTAAAGTTCACACACTTTTGCTCTCAATCTCTAATGCCGTTGGCGTTTCTGATAGCATGTTTCAGTAACTTAAAATGGATTATTCGCATGAAGCACCTCGCCTTGCTGCTCTTGTTAGCCATGAATGCCACTAAGAAAAATTGATGCAGTCACGTTGGACGATTGACACTGAATGTGAAAGGAACACTTGCAGCAGCGTTGATAGCATCAAGGTATCGGTTTGTATCAAGCACGCATAACAATGACGTACTGAATGTGCAGTAATAACAGTAATGAGACCAGGTTTGGTTCAAATCAATCACCAGCTGTGTGCGAGCTATAACTGGTACAAACTTTCAAGACTTGTTTCGAATAAAGGAACCCTTGAGAATTTCCTGCGCGTAGTTTACAGAAGTCGACAGCTACACATTTTTGAAAGACTGTCTAGTATTCTGCCAAAGCGGAAGCAAACTTGAATACAAGATAGCCATCGATCTCTCGAAAATGGTCACGATATTTCATCAAAATGCGTCCGTTTCCTAGAACTTCCCCTGCAGACAGACGGCTGCAAACAATGTTGAGAAAAACGGTTCATAGACGTAAATGCAACCATACAGACCACCGGTTGCACAAAACACATCGGCTTGCCAGCTCATTTTCGGACGTTCTGCTGAAATATTTGCGACACTACTTTCCAATAGTGTTGCACTAACGAATCACCATGTTAAACAAAGCAGCACCTAGCTTTAAAGTCATCCGATCTTGCAACAGTTGTATTTTCTATAGCACCACAAAAAACAGCAACCAGGTGATGTGTACAGGTTGCTTTTCTGAGAAAAAAAGCAATTAATCCAACAATTTTTTGGGGAAACCAATCGCCCAATCAATCAGTATGGCCCTATATATTTGCACGAAGACGTGCAGCACGGTCGTACTGTCAACAGGTCCAACAGCTTTGCTCCACCAAAACATTAGCTTGGTGTGTTGCTTCAAAGTACGGAAACCGAGTAGATGTCACATCACCTCCGACAACACTATCACACAGTGGTTTGAAAACGAATCTACCTTTAACGCGGTAGAGCCAATAAACCAGTCTTCCTCGTTGTATGCATCCTAACTGTTTGGAAAATTCGAAGAAATCCTGGTATAGTTACCAGGAAGTTTCAGTATCTCCCGTGATTGCTGTGAACAAGAATAAACTCAAGGGGATCTGGACATTTGTTCTAATGAACGACCTGCATATGTTTGATCAAGCAGCCCTTTGAAACTTTCCGCAGAGGGCATATCAACAGCTACATTCATGAGGCCCTTGTAGATGCAGATTGTACCAGGTCAAAGGGCAGAAATTGTTTGCAAACAATTTATCCGTAACTTGAAACATTCCACCAACAGTCGCCGGTTATGTGTACTTTCGACTGAGGGCTAAACCTTAGTACGTACCACCACGTAATCCTATGTTCTACTCATTTAGAAGCATTGGCTGCTGATACAGGTACAAAAAACAGTACATCAAACAAGGGCGCATGAATACGCAAACTTAGATATGTGAATATGGCGTAAATTTGATCACACAGACTTGTGAAGCACTATTCTCAGAAATCCAACTTTCCAATTCGAACTGTTCCGTTAATACCTTAGTAAACCACGTGAGCAATTCATCGAATTCTTCAACTACTCGCTGGTCTAGCTGTGTTTGTTCACCGGATGCGGCCCCATAATCTAGTAGTGAAGAGGCAGTGCTAAATTTTCTTGGTAAAGTTTCCTGACATTTGGCTTCGGTGATGTTTGCTTTGGTAGGGATTTCATGCATATCTTCCTCGTTTTGTATGTGTGATCCATACCACGATTCCCACCACCAATGACAATGTTATGTAACCAACGAATGTCTCAAAACCGTTTCATCATTTTCACGCACATGAGAGTTATGTAATCTGTCTGGAGCTCATCTGTTTATTCTGATCAATTTCGATCGGTTTGTATTCTTGCATGGTCATTTTTTTCATGTGCCGGAAGTGACAATGTATTACCGTTCTTCAGAGTTTGACGTATGCATCTTATTGGTCATCTCCGTCGCGTGTGCAGCTTGCTACCTAATTTGTCATTACCATCCGCACTTTACACAAAATTTTGAAGAATTTGTTCTTTTGAAATTGAAAAAAGTCCAATCAGGCAAGTGCGTGGTCAAAAGAGTGGTAGAACCATGATAATTGTCTGTATCGAACGGACGAACGATTTACCCAGTGTTTTCACAGAAGGTAAAGTTATTTTGATGTTTCAAGGAAGAATGAGAGTGCACGAAACTCATCTTATTTCTGCCATAATTTGGAACATAAACCAGATCTCGAACCAGAACGCATGATTTCGCAAAGAAAGAAAAGGAAATTTTCAATAGACAACCATATGAAGGAATGCGTCTGTCACCGCTGTGAAATCTCGCCTCAAGCACGTCAAAGATCGCACTTCCAACAGCCACGCTCTTGCACCAAACATCGGCTGACAGCGTCCACGAGGCCCATCCGAATTTGAGTGGGCGAGATGACTCAATAGATAGAGCGCAAAGTTACTGACTGGAATGTCCGTGGTTCGAACCAACACCTGCAACTTGACTTCTCCTCTCCAGGTCTCGACAATCTGGAAGTATCCCAGCCCTCGTGCTTCCTTCAGGTGGCATGGCATCTGGGCACCGAAAGGGTGCTGCAGCTTACCAATTATTTTTTTATCACTATATGAACGTGAGTTTAACTTGCAATACACCCCAATTTCCGGCGAAATTCGATGGTGATTTTTTATTAGACTCAGCTAGCAGCACACGAAAATTCCACCGTAGGCTAAACTGAATACTTGAATAAATCTGCATCAAATGTCTAAATATTTGAAGAGCGTCAACTATCAGCATGAATAGTAGTCTATTCAAGCTACTCCTCAAGATCGCCGGGGTTAGGGTGCCACTTTTCCGCCTAAACTTGGAACATCGACGTGTCACCTTCTGTTAGAGTGATATCGTACAGTGAGACTATTCGATGGAATAAAGTCAGCCGTTGAAATCAGGCGAATTCCAATTTGGGTCACCTGGATCATTCTTCATGAGTGGTCTCAATTCAGAGTGGGAGATCTGCTTTATTGTTAGGTTTTAATTGCGAACGAAATGGGTGCTTTTATTCAGCAGAATAAGGGCCCCAGGAATGGATGTACTCCTGTGATTACGGTGGCTGCAATCAGTCCGGCGTTTCTGTCACATTGTGACGGTTATCCACTTTGTGCATCTTATTCCGCATTCCACTACAAGGTGGTTTCCCACAACGATGCTCACCCCCTGTTCAGCTTCTGGATAGACGAGATAATGGAACGAACACCAGAACTTCAAAACGCTAGTGTTTTAATAGCTTCTGATGAAAAGCTTGTCTACCTAAAATATGCAAGCCTTGTTTTCGACTTTGAACAGAAGAAGAAACAGTTATTTTCGGATAAACTGACCGATGTCATCCCGTACTACAGTCTTTGATTTAGACCCGCATGGTGTACGGTCATGCTCCTGGATTTGCAACCACTAAACACGTTGCTTACAATCCATGAAGGGTCACTCGAGTTTGTGGAGCGTTTCTGCCCATCTGTGTAGTTGTGTAAGCTCGGACTGAAATGTGAAAAATGAAGTTATTGGACGTGATGTTTAGGCTCGGATGGCGTCCTCTAACATAACACACCTATGGTGGCATATCCCCGAATCTCTGGAGAGATGTATGTCAGGATAAGATAGAGGCCGTTTTGTTGTATGGTTACAAGGAGTGACTTCTGAGGGAAGAGGAACTTAGTTGAGACACGTTTTCAACAACCAGGAATGTACGCAACAGGTCCAAATAAGCCTCTGGTGAGCGAAGTAGACACTGAATACAACGAATTGCTTATCTGCAAAAAGGCGAGCATCACAGTTCTGGGATGTACACTCTCAAGACCAGATTAACTGGCCGCCTGCGGCAGCTCAGCAGCATTCCCAACAAGACGTCAAACTTATAAACCTCGGAAATAAGTGAATATATCTTGTCACTTGAACGTCACCGAGCTGTTGGTTCAGCGAACTTCCACCCTCTCTACTCAAAGACGGAGGTGAGAATTTCAGTCGATGCTTGTCTGACTCATTTAACTCTCTTTGCGTGGAAGAGCCTGTCTAAAAAAAATGGAGTGAGTTAAAAGTGGTATCCATTTTCAGAAAGCCTATTTGAGTTTAGTGCGGCGGACTCAGAGGGAATAACTTGGCTCCGCCTTGCAACCAGACTTTTCGCGGTGCTGATTTTAAGGTGTCTTACGAAGGTTCGTGAAGATGGGACTGGAGGATAGCGAGCAGGATTCTGGCCGGGGTTGTGTGGATCAGATCATCACACCCTGTCATCTTCCATATTAATAAACACGGAGACCCACTGATAAACATTTGGTGACCCTGGCTAGAATGATAAAGTCAATTCCAGACGGTCTGAATAACCCTCATAGATGCGATGCTGGTGGAGCTGTTTGGATACATCTACCAACTCATAACATCCCCTATGGTAATCGCACCTCTTGTACGCATCACAAACAAACAACACCAAATGCAACTAGCCGCATGGCAAGGAGTGGAGCTTTGCATTTGCACTTTAGAACATCGGAGGAAACCTACAAAACGAAACCACAGATAGAGTGCAGAAAAATCAAGGAACTCCTCACAGTAATACTGAGTCCTAGGAAGAGATAGTTGCAAGCGAGAAGCTAGTAATGTAGGGAACAGTGCTTCACAACATTGGATAATTGACTCCTCCCTGTGGTCATGCATAGAAATCTCCTTTTCTCCACAAAGTCAGGCGTCTTGGTTCAAGATGTGTTTTGACATCCAAAGAATTGCAAAATCAGAAGGATTTTCGTGCCTCCTAATATCTCTCTAAATCCTCAGAATATCTAGCCTGGAAATAACCACTCCACAGAACCACTGGGCTATACAGTTTGTGCATTTCACAAGCGCGAATACCAGTGTTCTACCTTTCATTTGATAACCTGATTGCGCGCCTCCGACGGTGACCTTGGACAGTTTTGTGTCAGAGTCAGATGGGTGATCGCATACCGCGAAATCCCAGTGTTATCATTTAACAAAAATTGGAGCTAACCTGAGCAACACAGTACAGACCGAATTCGGCTAATAACCGTTTGAGATGTCCTGTGCACCTGTTCAAGAGGGTGCACAGTGCTCTCAGCTGCAAAACCTTTACAAATGGAGCAAAACTTTCTACGCTCAAACCGAAAACCGTCCTAATCTACGTTCACATTTTCGCAGCTCACCAAATTTCATTGTTCACTAAAGCAACCATGCCTCTGACTGAAAAGTCTTGTTGGTACTTTCCCAGCATTGCTGAGACCCCGGGATGCCTAAATGGGACTTAAAAGTTTGGACTGATACTCTCAACTCAGTTGTCCGATTGCTTTAGTCCATCAGGGACACGTCATAACTTTCGAAAATTCAGCTGCATTAAGCTAATACTGAGCGCCGTTCAAGAGCCCGAATGAATATGAATTTTAAAAGAATCCAAGCCCACTCAACTCTGGCGGGCTTCAAAATGTTGAATTGGGAAGAGTCATAATAAATTTCGATGTTTTTGTGAATTGCATTATTAGAAGTTGGCTCGATTATCAAAACGAACTGTGCAATTTGACATTCATTTGCAGTGTGTGGACCAACTAGAGTTTCTATTACTCGAAATTAGAGACAGCGGAAACCGGTTTCTGTCGTACGAAGTAGTCCACCTTAGGTGCCCGATATGGTATCTCGACCACCATTCGTAATTGGGCCACATCCTCTTGGGGGTCTGATCGGGGTCTGATCTTCGACGTCGAGGAAGTAATCCAAGCACTTTCATCGATAGCAAGCATCCAGAATGCCCTGTACGACTTAGCACTGTGGTTCCCAATGGAAAAGCAACCAACGTCGTACAGTGCACATACAGTACCCAAAATTTCGACTAAAAACTGAAGCTTCAGAGTGGAATACAATAGCCTGTTATATCCAGGAATTCTCTCTTAAGTCTCCGAATCTCCACTCCCATCTGAGATATTCGAGTCTAACATAGTAAGTCATCACTGGAGGTGATAATTTTGGTTAAGGATTTTGGAAGGCATCACATCGTGCATTTTCAACAGGCGCCTTAACGGTTTCTCCATACTCGTATTTCCTGCTTGACGCATTCAGCTACGCGCCAGAGGGAAGTTACAACCATCCGAGTAGTAGAACACAAAACGGATGCAAACGACAGACCCTGCATGTACGACACACATGACTAGAATGATGAGTACATTTAACTTTGGATAACATTCCTAGTATGTCACATCGGCAGTATTTAAAAACATGGAGATGCGATACAAACCGATCGAAGTTGACTAGGCTGGTCAGATGGACTCCACGCGAATTACATGACCTTCACGCATGCGATATTAGTGGGACAGTTTGTGAATATTCCTTGGTTACATAACACTGTCTGTGTTAGTGAAACTCGTGGTACGAATCACACACATACAAAACGTGGAGGATGTGCAAAGATATCTATCAAATCAACCGTCAGTGGGAGGAAAAAATATCAGGAAAATCAATGCGGAAATTTAGTACTGTTATTCCTGTACTATTTATTGAGGCCAAATCCGGTGACCTGACACAAGTAGACCACAAAAAAGCCGAAAAATTGATTAATTGCTCACATTTGTGTGAGCAGAACAGTTTGGATTGAGAAAGCCGAATTGTCGGGGAAGAGTGCCTTACGACGTCGGTCAGTAAACTGCACCCTGTGGTCACCAATGGAAATGTCGTTCGTATTCTGCAAATTCATTTGCCTTGGTGTCGCTTGTGATTCGTTATCCAGAGGATTACAGAGTATGAATATTTGTAGTGTCTGATTACTCGAAATTTTTATCCTGAATGGAAATCCTCTTCGGATCCACAGTACCGTATGCTTCTTGAATTTGACTAGAAGCGTTCGACGTGGGTTAAAAAAATGTAATTTACCAGCCGCGTGAGTGCCGGTGCTCGTGCCTGTAACATTGCTTCGGAAACGAAGTTAACCGCTGTAGTAACTTGCTCGGATATCTTCGTTGGTGGTTAAAATCCTAAGTCTGGTTGTCTTCCACTAGCCTGATGTAGTTTTGTAAAATAGGCGTATGTTCCAGCTTGTCGTTGTTTTGACGTCGTTTGTCGAGCGGGTCAGCTAGGATTGAACCCTTCTTGCTACGCTGATGTCGTTTGAGGAGACTTGTCGGAAGGTGCTCAGAGATCTGCTTGGATAGCAGCCTCAATTTTAGACCGATACACGTGTTTGAACATTGTGTCACACTGATATGTTCTGACAGGCCGTCTGGTCTTTCAGTTGCTTCTGATGAGAGAGTGAGTGGCGAAGATGACTGCTAGGTTGGTCGTACTTAGAGTCCAAGGGATTTAGTAAGTCTTCGGGTGTTTATACACTCATTGTTAGTGATTCCTCTGCATGCTTTTATACACCAAATACGTTTGCTGGCTACCCCAGCCACCATGTTTTGTTTCACTCAAAAAGGGTCTAGTATATAAATGCTGTTGCACACATATACACCTAGTCTATCTGTGTACGCAGTATTGTAACATCTTCTCCTTCCGTTGTCTGAGTTTCATAAACTTCATCGTGTTTCGGCCAATTTTTATAAAATTTGTATTGATTGTGGGTGATTTGAGTGAATTGAATTGTCATGCATCCATCCTGCTATAAATTTTGGAACATAAGACACAAATGGCCGAATCCTCCCCTAGTTCATTATTTGCCGAATTTCCAGGACCGTTTTCCTATTTGCAGAATTGACTGGTGACTTTTCTTGGGACGAGCACGAGAAGGCTTCTCTGATTAATTACAGTTCCGTTGTGCCCATTCGAGACTCCCAAACCAAAGAAGTTTTATATCCTCTGTCTGTCGAACCTCCTACTGTGCAGAAAATACTCTATCCTGAGCCTAGGTCCTTTTGTGGTCTGTTGCTTTCCGCATTTGACAGAGCTCGTACTTTTGACTTAAAAGGGACGCCAATGTCACTGTTAAGTCACACGGCAGTCATTCCCTAAAATGAGACAGGCTTGTGTGTTTGATTTTTAGTTAACCTAATCCAGAGATTTAAGGCACCACCATAAACATAAACATCCTGCAAGTCACTTGACGTATGCTTCTGTACGGGCGCTACTATCAGATACACCGGGTCAGCCTAAGACTTTGGTGGATATTGGATTACAAGTATGCATACTTCATAACGGGAACATCAAGGCTGGAGGCTTCCACGCAGCCATTCTATATAACCCGTAGTCTGTTCTAAATCCCAAGTGAATCGGAGCAGGCGTTAGCAATGAGACGAAGTGCTTCATTTATTCAGCTACTTAAGTGGTTCTAAGTAATCAGTGTCTAGTTCAGAGTAGTCGGCAAGGCACCGAAATGCAAATAGACTACGTTAAATGCCGAAATCTTACACCTAATATGGTAAAGGACACAAGTTGTGAATCAGGATAGCTGCAAGCCTAATTAAAATCACAGCAAAAATAAATTACATTACCTTCAAATTTATGTGAGGTTTTCGAAGACACTGCGATCGTACCATGTTGCAGCACCTATTAAATAGACCAAAGAAACATGTTAGTACATATAGAAGACAGACATCGCGATATTTTAAAATTTTACCTGCTCTCATCAATCTGTTGAAAGAGTAGGAGACGCTTTTGTGGGAGATCGTGAGGACTACCTGCTATCCTAAACATTTACTCCACTTGGTCCAAAGGTTACTGTGCAAGAGGCGAAAAAGAATGATATGTACCTGCATTTCAAAGGCCATTTGTGGATGGCATGCGGCAAGTGCTGAATTCGGCCATATGGCGAGGTTACGGTGAGCACAACTGCACCTAATCTAGGTTGTTTAATGAGTTATTCTTCAAAAGCGCGACTGTATTGTGTTGAAGTTCTTTCGTTCCGATTAATTTGCCGGTTCTCTTGCAGTTGCGGGATAACTAAATTGGATGTACAGACCAACATCTCTCCGAGCACATAGCTGAAGATTTGCCATATTGTTCCCTTCAAGCATCAGTTCATTCATCTTGTAAAATTTGAACGCAAACCAAGACCAGGCTTCAGCTGTGACTCGGTACTTAGTACAAACCCCCAAGCTTCGGCCCGCATAGTTTTAAAGGGGCTAGGATTGAAAGCTCCTATTTATTGGTAAGGCTCTGTTAATCAAGCTTTACAAGCCAGCCTCATATGTGCAAAATAATTTGAATCAGTGTCTTTGGCGGCCTCACGGCGTGGCACTTGTTCACCCGTTTATCTTTGTTACCGATCCCGTCTTTCATACAACTTGCACGGTTGACCTCTCGTTGTTGAAGAGAGTAATTAAAATGCAAAAACGCCGCAATTAGTGTCATCTATCTGTACTGATGTCATGGATGTGGGTTCTCAGTGTTTACAGTCCAAATATTGTCTTCTCTCTTGGTGGCATCATTTTCGTTCCTTATTTCAATCTATCCTGCACGCCGGCCTGTAGAACGCCTTTCTACTGCTAGGAATTTCCTATTTGTTTCATGGCTGTAAGACTGTAATTCCTTACGTGTACTGGTTAAGTATATATCATTTGCTCACATCGGTTTCATTCCTAACTGGGATATTCTCAAATTTTAAGTCCATATGAGTAGCTGTATTCGAGTTTTGCTGAGAGGAGCCGAATTTTTCACATCCATTGTTGTTTGATATGTGCCAAGGAGCTTTCTGCCACAAATTTTAAGCAGGCGACTTGGCACTCACCCCAACATTGTCGAATGTTTCGCTGAAGTTTTCGGTATTTGCCCCTTTGTAGTGCATAACACGCCTGATTCATAGGAGAGATACTCGTTTGAAGTGTCACACTATGCTGATATAGTTTTCTATAATGATATCCACCTCCTAAAAGGACAACTCTGATAGACTCCAGAAGTACTGTTCACTAAGGATGAACCTCTTCCATACGAGTTCATGTCGAAATAAACCCCCAGGCTGAACATAGCCACTAACAGTTTTCACCACAGGTTAAGTGCAGTCACAAAACCTACAGCGTTTTGCTCACGCGGGCGACTTCCGACACCGTAAGATCTACAAACGGGTTGCAATTTGCCAAAAATGCTAAAGTAGAAGATGATGTTTCGCGGATGTTAAAAACAATCCGAAATGGGTGTATGAACCCCTGGTGATGAATTTTCGCTTTTTTCACCTATTCTACTCTATAGTGTGGCTAAGGTCGAATTTCAGGTATGAGTATGCTTTTTCAGCTGACGACATGGTTTGAACGTCGCGTACAACTTGATCTGAAGAAATAGGATGGTCACGTTATGTTTTTGTGAGGTATGGATATTTCCCCAAAACCACACATGGGCTGTCGAGCACCGTCACGTACGTGTAGATGGGCTGTGCCTTTGTAGGGTTATTTGAAACAAATGTATGATTCAGTTGACCACTTCGCTGGAGCACTGACGTGAACTTGTTGGTGTGCTGAGGGTGTACTGAATCAGATAAGGTTTGTGTTTCAGTCTATCAGTAGAACTCAGTTGATAGTTCCAGCTAGTACCCTGTCCCCTAACTGATCAACTCCATTCACCGTCACATCTTGAAGACACACTGTTGCACTTTGTCGCTAGGAAAACTACACCCACTTGGAGCGACGTGCGTAAAGAGCTTATTACTGAGTGGCCCAGAAATGGTACAAAGTGGGCCAATAACTTTCGTCCTGCTGTAACGCCATTTCGGTGCCTAACTGCAATGCCACCCGAAGAAAGCCACAGGACTAAGATATTACCAGGTTTTCCAAGTCTAGATCCGAACAGTCCAGACACCGGAATGTGGTTTCAACCATGAACCCTCCGGTCAATGTTATCATACTTTAATCACTGGGCTATTTGGAGATCTGATTTGAACGAAGAACGAAGCTAGAATAAACGGGAATCGTACCTGATGCTTACGTTGAACTCTGTCGACAGGCATTCATTGCTGCAATGAGATATATCTCGTGATGAACCATCGTTTCTGTGTCGTGAATCCGTGCAGTGTTTCCTGGCCAAATTACTGCAAATATTGTGGAGAGTTTTTGAGGTTGCATAACACACTAAGCAAATAAATGATGGAAGATCTCGATGTTTTTGCTTTGAACTCTTCAGTCACAACATTGAAATCCAATCCACTTTCGTTAAATATCAATAAGTAGTAATAAGAGAGTGGAAACGAGCCAACTGTTTGGTAGAACTTTTAGGACCCCTTCAAAAGTACAAGTCTAAATGATAGCTCTCTCGAAGTCTTTTGTTGACATAAGCTGGATGGGAACCAACTGATCAACATGTCCTCAGTAAGAGCCACAAATTTAAAGCTGATATTGTGGAGTGAAATTCCGGAAGCTATACTGGGGTCAACCCTGTATCCATGATTAGAATGTGTTTAGCGGTCGATGGGGAGGTGTTCGGGTACCAGCTTACAGCCATCGATTGGTCGATTGGTCACCCGACTCAGACAACGAATAAAGTGTTCTCAGACGCTTTGGCACAAGCTCCTATCTGTTCTACCCGTGTATATTTCTCCGCATCTGCGTACGAGCGGTTACACAATATGTGAGGTGGATAGCCTAGGGACAATGTGCGGCCACATCGGAGAATGTCATGTCTCACTGATGACAGAGTGATTATTTGAGTGGCTGGGTAAGACCGAATACGGGGCCCAATTTGTGCTGTCTGGCTATGGTTGGATGGTCTCCATTTGCGAATCTTGAACATCGCATCACACACAAATGGCCCATCATACCGGATTTTGTTTATCACCAAGAACCAAATATTCATCTGTTCTCTTTATTATCTCATGTGGCTAGCTGTGCAGTGCTATCAACTGAGAATGCTGGGTTTCGTAGAAGCCTTGTCATATGACCAATCGATTGATATGAACAAAATACAAACCACTCCCGAGGTTAAAGGCAACCATGGAAGCATATGGCACAACTATCTGATATGTTTACTTGATAAAGTCGTATTATACTATTTTTTGGAGAATAGCATTTTTGCCTATCAGAAGACATGTTGTGGTTAGACTATGTGGTCGTCTCAATGAAAAGCTGATCAATGTTTTTAAAGGGACACTTTACCGAAATGAGACGTCCAACTATCTAATTAACCCATCTCCAAAGGGGCTCGAGGTTAAGAAAAGATAACTCGCTCATGTGTTTACTTCAGTATCCATAGATTTAAAGAGTTGCAGTTCGAACATCGCTGAATCATGTGTGGAGCCTCGGAATAGTTCACGACCTGTTGCCGCGAGGGAACCAATTCACGCCTGATGTTTCTGTTTAGCTGAGTCAGGCGGTTAGATCGCAAGCGTTTTAGCATCAGTCGATGCGACAAAAAATATGACCAATGCTCTCAGATGGATAAGGGTCCGTTCGAATTTGAGCTAAACATATTTCCCCGAATGCAGCGACTCAAAGTCAGCAGCCTGTTCTTAGCGCCATAGTCGGCCGTCTCTTTATTGGCAGTTGATAATCACGCGAACGACGGTCAGTAAATTTAAAAGAACCCCATGGTGAAAGTCGACAGCAAGACTGATAGCCAGAAGTTTTGACACGCCGAATTGCAGTGGTCCCGTCAAACGCCCACCTCCACTCAGCTGTTAACAGTGGCAGTCATGAGCGCGCACCACGGCGGAATCCGTTATTTTGCCCAATTACAGGAATGCAGTCTGTGGCTGACGGATAGGATGAACGAGAAACTGTCGGCGCATGCAGCCTTGTGGCCCCGGATACTGGTCCTTGCGTCGAACTTTGGCTAGCAAGCTCTGATGGGGTTTACGGGGAGGCTTGCAGGCCGTTATAACGGGCAACGAGATAATGGGTGTAAATTACACTTGTCTTCTGGTTTTTGTGATCTGATGCGACGAAATCACATCATCGACTCAAATGTTTGAAGCAAAGTACGTTGTAGCGGAGTGCTTGATCACATCTTTCAGGTACTCAGTCTGCTTTATTGTGTCTGACTTCTACGGAAAGATAATCTGGTTTCTTCAATGCTATATAATGAATCTATCCGGGTCGAATAATACGCCAGAAAATGGGAAAAAAGCTTTTTCAGTGACAGACACTGCAGACATGCCTCAGACCAAGTTGATCAATGTCCGTATTGACGGTAGGCAACCAGATATTTGTTTGGTATTGTACATTACTGGCACAGCGAACATCAACAGGGATCTGGGTTAAGGTTCCTACCGACAAATCTGTCATATGATATCGAAAACATGTCCAATCCATTGCAGAAAATATTGCTGAAAGCTTCACTGGGGATATGATCAACAAACCTTTCTTCACTTCTGATCCATAGGTGACAGTTTTCATAATTTGTGCACTTCCCTGCACTGTAGTCTTCGTATCTACTGTCCTCAACTTTACAGAGAATAGTGTAATCCTATTATCTGGCCTAGTACACAGGGCACTCCTCAGT
>NW_008751713.1:674932-675414 GCF_000715545.1 Opisthorchis viverrini
TCCCTACACTTAGTCTTCGTATCTACTGTCCTCAACTTTACAGAGAATAGTGTAATCCTATTATCTGGCCTAGTACACAGGGCACTCCTCAGTTTTGGGGTCTACCCTGGTGCGTAGTTCGTTCAGATAGACACAAATCAGTTCATAAGACGGGAAACGGGTGCTCGAATAAATCGTAAATAACGTTTAACTACATCAGAACTGTAGCCTTGACCAAATTTAATCGAGGGAAGCAAGGTTGAAACAACTAGTTGTATCTCACCCAGCTTTTGTACTTACAATGGCCCCTGTGGACCTCATCATCCTGGAGTGCACATAACCAGCGATCGTCAGAGGAATGTTTGAAGTTTGCAAGCAACTTCTGCCTTTTAAACCGGTAGGATAAAAATTTTTACGGACTGCATGATTTTAGTTGTTGATATGTCTACTGGGGTAATCTGCAAGAGGCTGTTCGATAAGATATGTGCAGGTTGTTCATATAT
>NW_008751713.1:682548-694705 GCF_000715545.1 Opisthorchis viverrini
CGATCTATATACGTGAACTAGAACCAATTTTGAACACCTCATACACGGTTGCTGAATCACCGGATACTCATTCAAAAACGATGGGTCAGAATCCCGACCCGTAGGTATGACGGACTTACATTACCCGCGAAAGCCCTTGAGTCATACCATATTTGTGTTGTTGATGCAATGAACGGAAGTAAGACGAGTGACATTTCTGTCCAAGTCCCTTTATGGGCGAGTAAAGTAAGTTGCTTTTTTTGTTCAGTCCTACCAGTATGCCGACTATAATGCATCACATCATCATTGAGCCCTCGTGTGCAAGCCGTTATTGTTGGAATCTTATTGCTTGTGTTGTTTGTCACAGTTGCCGGTTTCAACCGAATTCAACTTCTTGTAATTCCTGTCATAAGCAGAGCGGACAAACAACCTGAGAGGTATGCACATATATAAAAAGGAAGCACAGCGAGATTTGTGGAACAATTGGCTGACACAGAAGGGTGGGATAAAGTTTCTGCTATTCAAGTATCATTAGAGGCCTCTGTCTTGACTTTCTTGTTCTCCATGGTTGGTAACGCTGAAATTCTTCACGAGGGAAGATAGAGACCCAGTGGAACACCTGTCGTACATCCTACACTTCCGCGGCACCGGCCAGATTTTCAACTTACCGAAATCGGGCCAGTCGTACCACAGCTACATCTGCTTTGAAGAGCGATTCTCATGTTCCATTGCGATTCAGTCCTTCTCTCATTCGTCTCGTGATACGATTTTTGCAGCTCACATAACAAACCTAAGACCTACTGTGCAACGTGAGTTGGAAGTACGCTTTTCTGTAACAGATTTTGACTAGCTTCTACCTTATCCAAAATGTAACATGGCGTATTTAAAAATGTCTACATGCCCTTATATCGCAACGACCGGAACCACTGGTATTGCCCGTGTTAATGAGCTCCAGGAAGAATCACATTTGCCTGGATAATTATCTACTATTCAGGAAAATCCGGTAATTAGCTGATACCACACATGTTCCAAGGCCTCCTTATATGTGAAAATCTCTAAAATTTAGAATTTCGAACAGACTGAATAGATGTGATCTAAGATTTATCATTTACGCCAATGAATAGGGTGTCAGAGCCCAAAACACATTGGGCCGTTCACATGGCGGTGATCAATCAACTCTGCATAACAGTATGCTTCACACGTTCATGTCATTCAGTTAGGACAGGTTTTCACAGCACTATTTCTCGTTCAAAGCGCGCCCCAAATGAGCAGTTAGTCGTTCTTGTTCCACCTTCACTTGCCGTGAAGTGTTCGAATGGTGTAGTAATAATAATTTGCATAACCAAAGCTTTCGCACTAATAACACATGAAGGTCACATGACACTAGGTAGTACTGCGTCTTTGTCTTATGACACGCTAACCCTGGTTAGTATAAAATGTTATTTACAACTGGTTGATTTATGGTGATTTGTCCGATCTTCGTTGAACAGTTTCTTGATATCCAACAATCCGATAGCATATGCAATCGATAATTAACGTGATATACTATTTTGGGATTCTCCTACACAAAGGCGGGATTTTCACAAAGTCACATTCCCCCAAAATCGGGTGTGTAAAATTAACACAGCAGATGTTCACGTGAGTAAAACTTGCCATGTGACCTGTGACCATATACACGTCAGATTAGCAAGTGTGCTTCAGGAAAGGAGCTGGACTGCAAACCAGGAAATAAGCTATAGGCGAAAGGGGGAAAGCCATTCGCTGCGAGGTCATTTATTAGCAAACACGAACAAAGCAGTTACAAGTTAATGGCCAGGAAAATAAACATATTTAGAAACTGAACATTCTCATGCGTCCTCTTGAACCTTCCTGTATATCCATTGATTATCAAACAATAATGAACGAAGAGCGCAAAGCACTTCTGCAATTTCCGCAATGAACCTCACCTTCCATCAGATGGGGGAATGGAGCTTGGAAACCAAGCCAAAGATTATTCGCATGCACCATTAGTAGTATACACCGTTACACAGGTAAACCCACCAATCCAGTGGAAGCAAATGGTGGAACAGTGTTCCATCCTAGAAAAGCACACTTTTGAGACCAGCCGAAATCGTCCGATTTTTAAAGACACGAGCTTTAAGTCTTGCCAACCGTAATATCTTTTCGAAAATCTAGGATAAATACAATAGATACGAAACCTTAGGAGTTAGAGTTTCATTCTATCGGAAATGAAACTGAATGTCTTAACTCTTGAGGATCTCAGCAGAGCAGGAAGCGTCTATGATATCAAGTATTTCATTGAATGACTTTGACATACTGTAGCGTGAGATAGAAGTAGGAAATAAGCCATCATCTCGGCATACATTACTGTTTGCTCACTCGTGAAACATGTTCACTTACATTGCTTCTGGTAACCTTTAAGTAAATCATCCCGTCATCCGGCACACAGTTTGGTTGGATTTTATTTATAGATATACTATTATTTGTCAATAAGTCATAACTCACCCCTGGGAGTAGACAAATAAGTCGTTCATCATTATATTATTTCGGTATAGATCTTTCAGGCTGGATGGAATCTCACATTTAAGAGTAACTCAGTGGATGAAACAACGCCTCAGGGCACCTGTAAAAATAATAAAATATGAACGTTCGGTTGTTAAGTCTTTTGGTGCCTATCTGGAATGCCACGAGGGCTGTTATACTGTCAGGTTGTCCAAGGCTAGACGGGAGCGGTGCAGATGCAGTGGTTGGTTTTGAATTACGGACATTCAGTTCAGTAAGTTTGCGTCCTAACCACCAAGCTATCTAGAGTTCCAGTAGTCTGAACTTTAGTTCAATACTATTTCATTTAACTGTTTCTCGATAATGAATGATGTATGCAGAAGTGTAATAAATCGGTAAAAGTTGAATCAGTGCATTCGAAAACTTCAAAAAGTGCGAATCTTATTGGTCGATCTATTGTTATTTATTTATAGATAATAGATTCTAGTAGATTCCTAATAGATTCTCTTCCCCAAAACCGGAAGGTAAATTTGCTGTTATATCTCCTTACTGGGTTGAATCCACGGTAAGCCCCGAAACCGTGTAATAACGGTTCACCTGTGCATACAGCATTCTTCACTCAACATCCCTCCACAAGACCATCTCTGAAGGACGCATAATTATTGGATACCGAGAACGTGGTTTGGACGCTTTTCGACGAGTCGATTTGCTAATATACAACCTGTAAGAAAAACGCCAAAGTGATTACGACAGATTAAAGAGAACTCTTAGACAACCAACTACCGATTTGGGGACTTCGGCGGTTCACAGGGCAGGCACAATTTCCGAAGTTCTTGCTTAAACGTTAGCATCATCTGACTCGGCAAATGCATGCATGACCCGGCAGACACCAGAATTTTTATCAAAAGAAATTGATGAAAATTCGGCAACTGCACCAATCTGATAGGCTCCAAAATGGACCAAATCGGTAGTGGCCACGAAGTTTTCATCCGTCAAAAGAGTAGTCATAACAAACACAAATTCTTCGATGTCGCAAATCGGCCCAAATGGAACATGCGGTCTTTGCGCAGCACATTCACTTGAGTGGTATCACACACGACAGACTCGTTAGTGTGAAGATACGACCAGCCTAATTAGTCAAAATAGATTTTTCCTATCTGTCACCTCCTCTCTCCGGTAGCCGGGATTCGAACCCTGCACGCGAAACGATTAACACTGTTAACGAGCACTAATAGGATCGGAACTCCAGTCAAGGGCTTCCAGCTTTGGTGAAGCCCAACTAGAAAAACTGCGCGAGGACAGAAAACCGGATCAAACGAGAGGACGGTGATCAGCAGTTCCCACATATTCCATTGTCGCAGCCAACATGTTTCCAAGATAGATGGGGTCTGACCATCTCCTCGTTTGCAACACAGTCATTCTGAGAAAAAATCATTGGCGGTACTGAGTTCGTCGTTGCGAAAGCTGCCACAACGAGACTGTAAGCGGTAACTTCACTGGAGCAAAATACAAATCCGCTGCGAAAGCACAGAAGTATGCACAGAGGACCGAGAATTTGTTCGTCCAACCTCCAAACCGAAATGCGCTAGCGGTTTATCACTGGAATGCCGATGATCTTGTTACATTGTCACGCAGGGAATCTAGGGTGGTAAAAACAGGTGACAGAAAACGCACTGCACTACGACCACTTATTGCGAGCATGATCGACGTCCTTTCTCACTTGGTGCGCTTGTCACCTTCGACTTGTATTACTATAAACTTTCAGGAATGAGTCATGAACTTCGATATCTCGCATAATTAGCTGTCCTGAAAACATGGTTATAAAAGTCTGAAAACCCACTCACCGACAAGATCTCACAAGAACTCACTCACGTCTGTTAATTAGGTTAAGCACTGAGTAGGATAGCACTGTAAAAAGGATCAACAGACTGGAGGAAAATAGCTGGAAAACGTAACGAAACGATATTAGGATGGATCATCCAAGATATTGGACCAAGGCTAATAAGAACAACATTCGTCGTTCCGAGTTGACATTCTGCACTGCTCCGCTCTTTTGCATCAGCCGTTTTTCTGAACATTTCTTGTAACGCTCACACCACTTTTAGAGCTTTGGCGAATATCAGTTACCCCTGCAATGACGGAATTCGCTCTCATTGTTAGTGGCTGAGTACCATCTGCCACAAGTTCAGTAAGTGCTTACAACATTACTCAGTTCTGGCCAACCTCGGAATGTTACATTGAACCCCACATCAGTGAGTTGCATCGATACTGTGACCTACCTCCAAGAGAAGCCCTTATGGAGGGTCCATGGTAGCTTTCCAGTCATACAGGAAGAGAGATTATCCTAAATAGCTCAAGTGCCCCAATTTCCTCGAATGGTATCCTTCATTACGGTTACGATGCCGCACAATTAGGGTTCAGAAATCATTGGGAGACCAAAGGCGAAATTGTCAGGAATGAACAATTGTGGAGTGTTTGGCTCTACAAGTGTGCAAGAGATGCACTCATCCCATATCCTACGGAGTATCCGTTTTGTCAGAAGCAAAATAATCGTGGATAACTGTATAAGAGTGGAGAAGTATGGCGTTTTTACAGTGAATGATCTGAGATAAATCACAAAAGCCACGATCAAACATTTTTCCATTCAGGCCCCAAAATAGTGGATATCGAATGGACAAACTAGTAGATATGTGAAACAGAACAGTTTGTCGCAAAAAATGGCAAACAGCTGGCAGATGGTAGTAGGGGAATATCCGTTGAAGTCAAGAGGAAGTTCGTAGCAGAGAGGAGGATAACTTGCACAGAACCAATTGGCTGAAACGAGCAAAAACTTGGACCAACCAAGCGATGGGGTTTGGGATCCAGTTGCTTTGGATATATTTGAAAGCGCGCGACGCCGACTGCGGTCTGCGATGATATGAATTAAGGAAATCCCGCAAAACATCGCGGCTTCGACCAGATTTACCAGGAACGATACACGGAAATTTTCCACTGAGAACGTACGAAAACACCCGAAATGTCAAAACGAGCAGGGACCTTCTGACAATAAATGAGTGTCCATTACCACTCAACAAACAATGAGCACCTAGCTTCTGGAACTGTTAACATGACAATTGTCCACCAACACATGGACGCTTAGCAACGCACGAAGAAAAGTTACACAAACAATAGGCAGAAACAAAGGGAATGCAAAACATAACCAGGCCATAAAAAGATGGTGAAGTAACAAAAGTCGGTGCCAAGTTATGTACTTTTAAGGATAACGAATTCTAACAGGCTGAAACAACCTATTCCTAGCGGCGAGGGGAGCGAGGAGTAAGGTGGAATGTGTTCACAACAGCAACGTGTCCCGGTTTTCTTTCGACTAAGCTAATTCGGACCTCACTGAGTCATTCGCACCAAAGTGACATCACTCACTTTGTTGCTTCCAGAGAGCACGTTTGCCTAACATGCACTGGTTGCCTCACGAACACAGCCCTTGTAAATTAGATGCCTGCGTTCATCGCAGAGTTGTTCCACAGCTATACTCTTCCTTATGCAGCTTCCATAGATCTTGGATGTTAAAACTAACGTGATCTGGTTGGTTTGGTTGCGAAAGACAGCCCACGGTTCCGGAAATGAAAGACCGCGACCAATGTTCGAATATCCACATCTTGCCATTGAAAGACAAATCGCTCCTATGATTCTATCCTTAGGTTAATACACGTCTAACGGTAACATTTAGGAGGAAAATTAAGCGACACTGTTAGAAAGTGGGTTATGTTTCCTTCAGTAAAATAGGCAGTTTGTATGCACAACCAGCTGATCCGTATAATAAGCCACTTAATGTATTGCTGAGTCTTACGTCTAGATATTTTACTTACGAAACCATAAATCATAGTGAAAAGTATACGCCCAACCAGTTCGCTTTAACAATGACCCCAGTAGGTTGTCTACATTATATTCCCGAGCTGAGCTTATGGACCAGTCTGATATGCTATGGCCCTTGAAAGTGTTTATACTATACCCATTCGAAAATTAGGGGCCACGATCATCAGTGAGGGGTTTTTGTAATTCACGGAGAGTGGGTGATATGGATCAATGAGCCGGTAAGACGAATGCTATTACTCAGTGAAGCACTAGGGGGAACGGTGAACGACAGCATAGCGTGGGCACCTAACCGCTATCTAGGTGATTAAATGAAATATACTACTTCCCAACACATCACTGATATCAACATACGTGTTGAACACTAGTGCTCCACTGTGATTCTTCACTCAAGAACGATGTTGACATATTGTAAGTAAATGGTTGGAACGGTCTATCCTTTTGTCCTAATTCGTCAAAACAAAAAGACAAATGCTACGAGATTTTGACATTTCAATTCCCTATAATTAACAGTCTCACAAGTTCTTTGGTATTCAGCTTGCACTTATTCGTCTGCTCATCACTGTTTAGTCTTGTCAACTAAAGGAACTGAGTGCAGCTTGTCGGAAAAATTTTGCCTCACGTAATTTATCGGTTCGGTTGCAGTTGTGGTGATATCTGCCAGGATAAAATGGAAAGGAAACTGCTTCATTGAACACACTAATCATATCATAGGCGAACGATTCAGTTGAATTTCGCGCTGACACTTAGTTTGCAAAGGAGTGTACTCCGGATAGAAGAGACTGGCTTAGAAGGCCTCTAAAAACATTCCATAATGGCTGAGATGATCGATAGCCCAGTAGAGAAGAAACACCCGAACGACACAAAGAATCCCGCGCCGTGAATCACAAAGCACTTGGTCCGTAGAATGCAACTAGACCATTTTGGTATTCAAATCTCAGCAGGAGGGCACACAAGATTTCGGTTCCATCCTCTGAGTTGGCACAGGCATAGTTCATGACCTTTTGAATCCTGCGACCTGTACTGAACATATCAAATCTTGCTAGTCTTACGAGCATCTTCCCTCTGGCTTAATCAACTAAATACTATTGCATCAATTGGGCGTTTATGTGGCTTCGCATCACTACACAACACATGTTCGACTGCGTACATGGTGGAGTCACAATCTAAACAGAGGAAATTTTTCGATCACACATACAAACAATTTTGGAACCTACGTAATCGTTACTGGAACCCAGTGAGTCCTAAAGCCTGCAGAGCGAGACATCTAAAGAAAACTTCCGAACACGATATTTAGTTCAATTACAATCAAGCAGTAATGTGGACGATCAGGTTTGTTTATTATTACTCGTAGCATTATTACCAATGGCCAATAACGTGGCATGGTTTGCTATATCTCTCACTCCAATTAGAAATTGCCGTACGCAAGCTAAAACACAAACGTGTGGCAATCGTGATCAGGACGCTTTGCTTTGTGTGTCAGCTAGTTGTTAGTGTTGAGTTTAATCTACAGAAGCAACGAACGAGAGCCGCAAAACAGAGATTCGAGGTCGTTGGCATCAGTGCTTGTAAGGAGAACCATGAGATTGAATGAACTGGCGAATCTGCCACGTTGGACTGAGAGCAATCACTGAGTCCACCGTCTCACAGTGAACCAGGTGACCCTGTGATGCACGTGCTGAAAGTGTATGATTAAATCATACAGTAAAATTACTGGAAGCGGTGCCATTACAGCTGCTACTAATATGGGTGAAGATCACACGATTTTACATTCCAGCGACATGTTCGGTACCTGATGAGCACCTGTAGCTGTTTATTCGTTTATGCCAATGTTAACGAAAATCCAACTCTGTTCTGGAACTCAGAATAACAGCAATAGTGTTCCAATGAGTTACAAATTGTCCAGTTTAGTGCTATCTGTCAGGTGTTATGTGAGAAACCAAACAGTGCACCTGAGCAAAAGCCGCTGTTGCATTTTGACAAAATTAGCGCCAAAGGGTTCAAGCGATCAGTCTGAATGCGCACATCCCTGACGGTTCAACATAAATGAAAATGGAATACTAGTGATAGATGGGAAGATAAGATGAAAGCGTCTGGCGACTTAATCAAACTGCTAAAATGTGAACACCCTCGCAGTGTTAGAACGTGATAATTCTGACATGTCAAGCGTACCCTGGTATATCTGTGGCAAGACTCTCGCTTAGCATTTCAGACATCTGGGGTTCGAATTAGTCACGGCCAAGGACAAGCACTGTTCATAAGCCCTAACAAGAACGGAACTTGACTCCAGTATCTCTCCTCTTCAGTGTTAACCGAAAAAAATAATTGCGACAGAACTAGAGGAGCACTGCTCAGACAACACTGAAGTGAATGTCCGAAAGCATACATTTCGGTGCACGAATAACGGAGTATGCATGTTTGAGGGAAAAAAACCGAAACTTTTTTGGCGCCAATGTACTTTGCATCGGAAGCTGGGCGATGTCTTGTAACACATGTTCCGTACCCATCGGCAGTAGGAACGATATACCTAGGAACGTGTTAGGACCAACTTCATCCAAATACATTTTTATGGTACCAGGTAACAATTCCAGCAACAAACAGCTCCATTTAACTAGATATCAGGATTTAACGCCTCTAAAAATCAGCGCCACTACAGGGGTGTTATGTGGGCCAGGACACAAGTTATCGCTAGCACAGTTAATAACTCGGAAACGGGAAGACCAACCCTCACCTAAATATCACTTTAGGAAATATTACCCGCAAGACCGTTCCATAGGCTTTGTATGCAGTCTACTATATTGAAACGAACCGACTGACCGAGTAACGAAACAGCGCAGCATTGTACGAGTTAGATGTAGCGGACAGATTCTATGAAAAGCAATGAGGGCGATGAAACTAGAGCGCGAAACTATATATTCTGATCCATAGTTTCTCTTTCGGCACCAAATAACTTATACCCGAAAACTGTTAACGTATAAGGTAGCACACTGACGTACGTTGCACTAGATGAATAAGACAGAAGTTCACAGCTTCCAGGGAAGCGTTAAGCCTGGCGTATGAAACGTCACGGCTAACTCGATCTTTATTCTATGTAAAAGACGGTATCAAAAGTTACCAGCGATTTCCAAAGAATGAGCGGAGTGTATCGCAGAGAATGTCAATGTTAATTACATCGGATATGATAACGAGAAAACTGGTTACGGTACGGATAAGGATACGTCCACAGGTTAGGTGGCTTGGCAAAACCACCGTTAACGTGTAACACATAAGTGCATCCGTCTGCCGGCTGACCGGCTATAGTGTAGCAGGCGTGATGAATGCAGAGCGAGCGGAAACCACGGTTTTCGTAGAAACGACGGGCTGTGTAGTTCGTGCGCAGAACATGAAGGAAGACCGCGAAACAGAGAGGCGGTAGGGGAGGTAATAGGTCAATCAGATCCAGCAGTGAACGGAACGCCCGGTTATACTGCGAAGGTCGGGTGACAGCGCTAAAAGCAGACTGACGAAAAACGGATGGGTATACAAGACGAATTGAAGAAACAGGCCGAGAGCAAAGTAAATAGATGTGGTTGAACGTACAATAGGGGATGGATACCCTACAGATTGGACGAACAGAATTCATTTGTTTTTTTAAAGGAAGCTCACTATATTGAAGCTGCACCGGTTGCATTAAGCGGGCCACGAAGAAATGCAGTGCTTTTTATGCAGCGATCCCCAAGGTAACAGCTTACCATCCGAAACGACTGATGACTTCAGTCTGGATAATAAGATATGGAGAGCCAGGTCCCTGTCAATCTCAATTGCGACCGGCAATTCACAGGCTTAGTAAACTTTTATTGGTACAGCAGGCCTCTGAAAAACTATACTAAAGCTTCTTGCAACTTCAGTAAGACCGGTAGTTGCTCACCCGAGAGACAGATAAAGCCGTTCCAACCAGAATGCTCTCAAACGTCCTACTTTCGTGTAGCCTTCATCGAGGAAATCCTATTTATTACCCTCCCACAGCTATCTGCGGACTGAAGTGAAAGGGTGAAAGCAAATGTCCCATGCTTTAGTGGGGATGACTGTCCGACAAGCATCCAGAAAAAGCTGCGGAGGATTACATAGAGGGGATTAACTCTCATCTAACGGCCAATACAATACCCCTTTCCGTCAACTACCCATTTTGTTTCTTTGATTTCCACTTGGTTGAGCATAGGCAACAGTTGTATCGTTCTAGAACAAAATGCGGTGGCGCAAAGAACGCATCATCATCAACATCGACAGCATGACACCAGTGCTCAACACTGACGCTTCACTGCCGTACAACCATGATTTATTTAAAAGCCTTATTGTAAAGAAAAGAGTAAAGGTGGACGGGGAAGGGACTTAGTGCTAGCCTACCACAATCATTCCGAGGCGCCTACACCTCCAGACATTCACTCAAGCAATCTGGATAGAAACTGACAACAAGAACGCCACTGATATCGGTTGGCAGCCATATCTTGTAGTGTCTCCAACCAGCTAAAGTGAGGATCATGCGGTCCCCATCCTGGAAGGCGAGTAGCACCGACAGTACCCAAGCGTTTCGTGATCTCCTTCATACTCCTCTGCCAGCTCATGGGTTGGTCACCTCTCTGTTTACGCCACTCTGAGTTGGGCATGGAAAACAGCACTCTCTTCGGCAAACGATGGTTCGACATACGTAACACATGTCCCAACCAACGCAGCTTCTGGTGCTGTACACATTCTTCAATGGAAGTACCCGTTACACAACCGAAAACACGCTTTCTAACTGCCTCGTTACGGATTCGCCGACACCAACCCACACGAGCTATGGTTCTGAGACAACGATTGTCGAACGCCTGAAGACGTCTCAGGTCCGCTGCTCGAATAAGCCAAGTCTCACAGCCATAGAACAAAACAACCCGTACTGTAGCTTGATACACACGTCCCTTCAGATTCAGGGATAAACCATTCTGACGCCATAGGTGTCTCAAGTTAGCAAACGCGGCCCGAGCCTTGCAGATTCGTGCATTCACCTCATCTGTCACACTGCAATCAGAACTAATACAACTTCCAAGGTACGTAAAACGCTCCACAACTTCCAGTACCTCTCCCTGGATTGTAAGGGGCGTGTTCAGTGACTGCACGTCCACAAGCATGACCTTACACTTTGTGGGTGCAAAATGCATACCAAAGGACGGGATGACTTTGGTCAGTTCATCCAAGAATACTTGCGCCTTTTCCTCCTCTTCGAACATGAGAACGATGTCGTCTGCATATTCCAGATCGACAAGGTTTTCTTCACAGGCTATTTGAACACCATGGTTTCGGAGACCCTCCAGCGTTCGTCTCATTATTTCATCGATCACAAAGTTAAAAAGGAATGGAGAGAGTGGGCATCCCTGACGGACACCGCTTTGTGTACGGAAGCTTATGGAAAGCTCTCCGTACACTCTCACACGTCTGAGTATACAAAGAACGTATTATGTTTACAAACTTCCGGGGCATTCCTTGGTGGGCAAGCGTCTCAAAAAGAACAGATCGATCAACCAATTCGAATGCGCCTCCGAAATCCAGGAATACTAGAATGGTGGGTCGCTTATACGTATGGCGTTGTTCTAGCACCTGACGAAGTGGTCAACTCAACTCCTACCAGGCCGGAATCCCGCTAGCTGCTCGTGGTCAACTTCCTACCAGGCCGGAATCCCGCTAGCTGCTCTCCAGTCAGTAGCTTACGAGCCACCGTAAGGCGACGAAGCACAATTGACTGACGCAGTCTCGTTACAACCGGGGTCAAGCTGATCCCCCTGTGGTTACCATACTC
>NW_008751713.1:695842-754211 GCF_000715545.1 Opisthorchis viverrini
TGTTGTCCTGCTTGCTTCAGAGTGCGAACATTGAACGCGGCCAGATAGAGTGGGTGTCGAGGCTTGAGGACTGATTTTGAGATTCCTGAAGATGTCGGCACCATGTGACGAGCAGACGCTGCACGCAAAACCGATGCATGACGAACGGAGTCATCAGTCCTAAGTGCTGGGCCTACAAGGAGAGAGTTATTAATGGGGTGGGGAGAGGGGGAAGAAAAAGTATGTGAAGGAGAAAGAAGGGAGGCGTCAGCAGTAGCACGTTTTCGCTCACCCGCCCTGGTGTATGGAGCAAGTAAGGAGACCCGGCTGATGGCACCACGCGACGGCCGATGTGGCATGAGAATATTGTTAGTTGTGTAGGTCATGGTTGTACGAGGGCCGGGATACTGCCAGGGCACCCACGCCTAGACAGGAGGACGATTAGGGTCCTTAACCAAAGCCTTTGGTTCAAAAGCCTAACCTCAAGGCAGCGGTGTTTGGCGGGAAATGCAAATGCATTACCATTTCTACGGAACAACTCGCCACATGTTCCAACCCCCAACCTGGAGGGCCAGGAGACTGTGTTCGTCAGACCCCTAACCACTGACCAACCTGGTATGAGAGACTCTGTGAGTGTCGCGGGACACTCTCCAGTATAGCTCAATTGGTCGCTGAGGTGGGGAAACCATCACACCACGGTATGGTCCAGTCCCTTCGTGACGGCAAAGGACGCAATTCGTAACAAACGCGCAAGAAACTTCAACACGTGAAGCTTATTAGCTATTCTTCTCACATACAATCTCCTCAGTAAGTGACGCACCTTTGGCTGTACCATTGGATCAGGTACCTTTAAAACAAGCCGGGAAACCCAACCTTAGGATACCGGCTAACGTCGGATAGTGGACTGTAGAGGTCCCCTTAAATCCTGAGCATCAGGATGCCATAAAGCATCAACTTTCTACTACAAGGCTGGCATAGGCTGTCGACCTAAAGACCGGAGACTTGGAAATGGAGAGACTTGAATTCAAATGTCTGGAAAAGACAGCTCATTCCGGCTCTACCACAGTTACAGCCAACACGCTGTAGCCTTTTCACCTAACACTCTGGGTCACAATGAGCTGCACTGACAATTTTTAAAGGCTGCAGCCGAGCTCGTACCGAGATTTCGTCCCAAGCGACAAGCTCCAATGTGTGACGAGCTTCTAGTCGACGGCGGCTAGAATTCGCGAATCGAAATGTGCTGAGACGCGCCATATTCCCAGAATGCACGATCTGTCTTCGCATTCAAAATGGTGACAGGTTTGTCAACTTCGTTAACTTCAATCGGTTTTGTACTTCTGACATCCAAAGTGACATCTGTTAATTTGGTGCTCAGACGATGGCAGCCTCGCCAGATTGACTCTATCCTAGTGGATCATGTGCAGAAGATCTCCGTTACTCCAGGTAAGCAATGATAAAGAATTAAGGAGGATTCGATCGAATTCTCGTACGAGTGAAACTTAGGTCCCATGTGGCAAATCACCTACTAAGAAATAAAGCACCCATTTCTCGACTGTCAGTGCCAATGTGCATACATAACCAGTGGGATCCATGTTGCCCCTACTACCCACCAGGGAATTAGGCCACGCACACATAAAAAGACTGGATCTTGGAACGAACCACTAGGTTGTTAAGCTAGGCTAGGCGGGCGAGGCGATCAAACGCGTGGATTACCGTAAACTTTCAATTCAATCAACCAAGTCTCTTAGGGACTGATGGAATTGATACCGGACTGAGATGGCAATCAGTAGGAAAGCACTATCAAATTTGGCGACTCTGCGAAGCTACTTCGCCTTCTACAGCAATTTTCCGGGAGGCGATTGGCCCTTCAGCCCACTCTACGCATTGTAACTGGCGAAGTTATTCCCGGCACGAGCGGATAGCTTTTCTGATGGACATGACATTTAAAATAGCTCTCCAATTGCACGTGTCAACATACAACCATAACAACCACTAAGTCCGCTTCATTGCCGTATGACGCCAACTATGGTAATTCAACGACAGAAAGTACCCATCAGTTGAAGAAGTCTGAAGCGAATATGGTACCCTTGTAGAGATGTACAAGGTACACACTACCGTCTCTACTACACTACTCTATTATTTTCTGTTAAATTTGGGACAGCGAAGTGTTTTCAGCCGGCTGAAGAGCCTCCATTCTGCTTTTCCGTAAGAGATACCAACTTTGTTTGCAGTAACTGTCATGATGGATGTAGCTTTTGAGCTATCGTTCACCGTCCTTATGAATTCGCTTTGCCAGCGAAATACACTCACGCACTAGTTCAAACAAAGTGGGTTTTCAGATGGAGAAAGGTTACACTGATCAGTCTTCGCACTAGGTCGTGTTCGGAAGAAAAGAGCAGTCAGCAGTCGCCTGCTTTATCGATTTCCGGTCGACATTCGATTCTGTGAACCGAATGGTACTGCAGGGGGTACTGGAATCCGATGGAATCCCCACGAAGTTAATGAAAGTGTTGAGGTCTTACAACGCGGTCATGGGGAGACAAGTTTGTGTCGTCTGGGGTCCGACAGGAGTGCCTGCTGTCTAATATACTGTGGAGCGTTCGTGTAACTGAAGCGTGTAATTTGACAGAGAAAAGGAATCAGGCTGAAGAACAATGCACGTATCTATTGGTCTACCATCCGACCTGTTTTACCAAGTACCTGCGAAACCCGGCCGATGGAAGTCTCAGACACTAACAGGATATGTGTCTTCGACCAGAAATGTTTGGGAAATATTCTCATAGTACGTCTCCAAGGCAGGTGTCGAAAAAGAGCTTACGGTAGACTCTTTTGGATTGCTGGATTCGATAAGCTCATCCAGCAATATCGAATTCGTCACTCGTGTGGGGATATAATCAGGGCTGTTCTTTCTACGAAACCGCAACATTGTTGGGTTGATCAACTGAAAACTTGAACCAAAGTCTGATCCTTAACGTCTGAGTCTACAGGCTATCTACGGCCCACATCACTGAAACCAACATTAAATCGATGTTTGTGAGACCCACCACTGACTGCCGTTCTCAGGTAGCTACTGTTCGAGACACTCAAAAACTTGCCAGGGAATACATCCGAAGGAAAAGAAAAGTACCCCAAGGCGTTATTCGATAGTACTACCTGATCAATGTTTATTTGCGTAAGAGCTCCGTGCAAAGGAGTTCACCGAACAGGTTAAAGTAAGAAACGGATTACGAGATAGTAGACACTCAACTACTCTGGACAGTCACAGTTAAGAAGTGTATGAGTGTAGCCAGACCTTATGGGGAATGGATCGGGACAATTAATGTTCCAAATACATCGGGTGTATCCGCAATCGAGGTATTACCTTCCAGTAAACCAGAGTGTTTCCAAAATTAAATGTCGCAACCGCTTAGGATCCATATATGAGAGGCGGCCGGAGAGATTAAGACTAGAATTGACGAACACAAGAGAGGAATCAACAACTACCAAGAGAATAAATAGGGCCCGCCAGGAAATGCGCCGGATAGGGGACATAAAACAGACTGAATTTTCGGGCGAGGACAACGAGTCACACTACAGCGACCGATAACCGGAGAGGCTGAAATACCGAACCATCCTAGTGTGAACGGAACAGAAAACGTAGAACTGTTGACCATGTGGAGATCAGTCTTAGATCAGCCTAGTTGACATGTGCGTGAATATCAGTAAATGTCATCACAGAGATGGTTTAGATTGTTGTAGCAACGAAACTTGAAAACGGCACCTAAGAGGAAGAACCAGAATCTAAAAAACAAACCTTGAGCTCAAGCAAATTTATATCACATCCTCAAAGTCATCAGTCATAAAACTTAGCCGTCCAGGCTAATCAACGAGGACTTCTAACCGACATTCAACGCTGATTTAGTGTGCCATCGGAGGGGATCTTTTTGATTGACACTGGGTCAGTCTGATAATTCGGCCCACCTGATAACTTACTTACTTGGTCTGACGAAACTCTTTAGCTAACAACAAAACACCAACAAGCAACAAGCGCGCTGAGCATCTACCAAATCTTCCTGAAACGTTGATCTTGACGTGTTCTCACGTGTATGGTCTTTTGTGATGAGCCTGTACTACGTTGACGTCTCGAGGTCGCATTTCAGCACATTCAGTCGGGGTCCCAGCACTGTAAACCAGCTAGACTTACGCAAACGAACAAGTTTAATCTTGCCAGTAGCTAGGTAGATAGGACACCCTGACTAAACAAATGTTTTGTGAGGTGGTTAAAACAGAAGATATCAATTTAATGCCGAGCGAGAAATGACAGTTCAACCTTGGAGATTCAGAAACATGTTTTCACTACAGTAAAATGGATGAAAAATCAATGGAGCAGAAGAGCTCACATTTCGAGAACGAGAATGTAATTCCCTCAGGACATTAATGCTCAGGAGGGTGCAATACCATTTACGACAATAAATAAGCTAAGAAAGAATCCGAGGTGTGGAAAACAGCATGTTTAGCTAGGGAAAATTGTATGAGTGCTGAGACACAGATACTCAAAGCGCGATTCAACTGACAGTGTTGTGTAAGTCGACTGAGACCCCTCACTTAGCCTTTACAGAGGCTTGACGCGAGAGTAACCATCATTCTTTACTAGTAGGCCGGAGTTGTTCGTAAAGAAACGCAGTATTAAGGTTACTAGAGATAAGAGTTTGCTAACTAAATTCCCCCCTAGCCATGACCAACTCCAATATACAATAGAAATTTTTCAAGTGAAAAAATCAAGCACTGACAATAACGCCGTGTTGGGCGCCGGTACCTGCTACCAAGCAAAATAGTTGAAGTGTGACACCCAAGCATTTGTGTGCACCGACACTATCTACCTCGACGAGATGGGAATAAAATTCCGGATAGTGCAGAGAACTAACGAGAACGCCGAGACTCGAGATCATCCTTGGGTTCTTGATTGACAACCTGGTATCAATTAACCCATGTGAGCTCAGGTTTACTCCGGTCAAGACCACAGCTTAGTGCTTTTGCCTGCCAAGAGTTGCGTGGGAGCTACACGCCTTTCATATAAGAAACAAATGCATTGATGAAGTATCAGTCGGTCTTCAGGAACGTACTGGAAGGGTAATAGGGGAACGATGGTCGAAAGAAAGTCGCATCACCACTCCCTTTCGTCTTTTCCGCCAGGGCAAACTTTACCCACTTGGTTTGCGCTAAATGGAAGTTGGCACGAGAAATGCTATTCTGGGTGAACAACAAATCCAAATGAATAGTACATTGCCACATTTCGTAAGTTACCCTACCTGGTCGTGAGAGTGTGAATTTGCTGGTGCTAGCTTATACCGGTTAGGACCGAAAAACCTGAAGACTACATTGTTTTCGAATAAACGACCTATTGCCGTGAAGAATTGTAACCGGGGTCTGATTCAGGCTGTACTTTATGCTAAAAAAATCTTTCGGATGCCATAAGAAATGGATAGTGCGGTTCTCAGTTTCAAGAGTTAGGTGTTGGCTTCAACGCACCGCTATCCCAGAGGGATCTCTAGGACACACAAATCGTGTCACAACCGCGAATGGGGTGTTCAGAGATAGCATATCTTGAGTCACTGCCTATCCGGAGAGGGACGGAAAGACAGGATAACTCTAGTCAGTGTTTTCATAGGGGCATAGACCTTCTCCTTCCTTTGAAAATGAAAATGATGTGATTTGCACACTCCAGATCAACAAGGCTCCCAATCACACTGACGTCAACACGGGGGGTTTTGGGGAATCATGACCTCACCTATGAATAAAGTGGTCATCCACGCAACCGCTTGTATGGAATTTTCTTGTTTTTTTTTGGGGGGGGGGGGGGGGGAGGGTGTTCCCCGCACCAGGCAACAGTAGGAAAGAGCAAATGGCTATGATACGTCAGTGCTAATACAGCTCATGAGTGAGATAACCAATATGAAAAAACTGCGATTTTGAAACAGCTTATGAAGCAAACGTTTAGAAGTGACTCTACATAATATCATTTAATACTGAGAACAAATGGAATCAGCCTCAAATAGTAAAGCGGACCGTAGAAGTAAAAGCATTTGGTGAGGGGAATACACGACAGGCGTTCAGCTCGTCCACCAACCCCTTGTCGAGTAGGCGATCAAACTTCAAGTTCCTCATCAAGATAGGCGATGAAAGGAATTTCGAGCACAAATAATTCAGCGCACGTAAATTTAACTTACCGGTGACGGACTAGTTGGCAAGACGGAGACGTCTGTATTCTGAACGCCATGACTAGCATGGTTTTGAGAGGCACTCTGTAGCTGAAGGGCTGTAATGGAATCCTGACACCGTTCATTGAAGAATGCTCCCGAAGCGTAAGAGACGAAAGAGTTCAACAAATAGGATGCTGTCGGAACAGAATGAAGCATGGACCACCAGTATTTCAAATCAGAGGAACTGACGTTATGATGAAGCGAAATGTGGTGAAATTTTTTCATCAAAATACTCTGCCTCAGGTCCTATCCCTTGTTTTGCGGTCTCAGAGATCCCATTATTATCTATAACCTGATGATACACCTGGTTCACAGCGGCCACTATCCTAAAATGATTTTGCATAAATTCGCGAATTCAGTAGAAATCCTGTGGTGCTGAAGGCTACTAGGATCGACTTTCCTTCTACTATTGTTAACCAGCTTGATTTCAGTGCCACGTTTTTGTTGAACATGCCGGGTAATTTAATACCGCACGTGTTTAAGCTGAAGCCGTGTACCAGAGCACGGGTGCTGGGATGCTCCTAAAATATTAATGTCAAACATGTGTAGGGATATGAGAAGTATCATTTAGTCGCCGTCGGAAATGAGTTGGAATATTGGTGTTTTGAATTTACTTGTTGTTATTTGGTCCGGTGGCTGCTGGTCAGTTCGCGAAGCTCCGCAACTGAATTGTAAACATTTCGGCACTCTCCTTCTCTTCTTTCGGCTCTAGCACCTTTTCGGTGCTTAAGTCCCATGCCACCGGAAAGAAGCACGAGGGCTGGGATACTGTCAGGTTGTCTTGTCATAGACAGATCAGAACGCAGTATCGACTGATACTTGTCGACGCTTATCTGCAGTCGCCGGCCGAAGCAGCAGCACGGCAGTGCAGCAGTAGTACATAAGGCGATAACCAGTACACACATCGTTGCTGCACTTCGGCCGTCGTCATGATAACCTACACTGATTCATTGGTCTACGTGAAGGTAGAACCCCAAGTTGGGTTGAGAATAGTACAATAATCTTCTGATGGGACATGCTTTGAAAACGGTACTTGTGAAAGCTCGCTAATGACGAAGGGTGTTGACGGCAGATTGTACCGGCGCGTTCACAACTAGGGAGGAGGATGATTAGGGTCCTCAACCAAAGCCTTTGTTTCAAAAGCTTGGCCGAAAGGCAGAGGTGTTCGGCAGGAAATGCAAGTGCGTGTTAATTTTCACGGGAAACGTCACCAGGCATTTTCCGACCCCCAACCTGGAGGGCTAGGAGATGGTGTTGGTCGGACCCCTAACCATTGACCAACCTGGTATGGACCCTGCGAGTGAACGAAGCGGACAATTAGGAGGCCAGTATCGATGATACTTGTCGACGCTTATCTGCAGTCGCCGGCCGAAGCAGCAGCACGGCAGTGCAGCAGTAGTACATAAGGCGATAACCAGTACACACATCGTTGCTGCACTTCGGCCGTCGTCATGATAACCTACACTGATTCATTGGTCTACGTGAAGGTAGAACCCCAAGTTGGGTTGAGAATAGTACAATAATCTTCTGATGGGACATGCTTTGAAAACGGTACTTGTGAAAGCTCGCTAATGACGAAGGGTGTTGACGGCAGATTGTACCGGCGCGTTCACAACTAGGGAGGAGGATGATTAGGGTCCTCAACCAAAGCCTTTGTTTCAAAAGCTTGGCCGAAAGGCAGAGGTGTTCGGCAGGAAATGCAAGTGCGTGTTAATTTTCACGGGAAACGTCACCAGGCATTTTCCGACCCCCAACCTGGAGGGCTAGGAGATGGTGTTGGTCGGACCCCTAACCATTGACCAACCTGGTATGGACCCTGCGAGTGAACGAAGCGGACAATTAGGAGGAGAAAAAATATAGGATTATTGTTTATTAGTCCTCACAGGAAAACGTGATCATCCATGCTGACGTCAATCGTATAGCCGTCCGACTAAACCATGCGCGTGCGGTATTGTAAACGAGTAGTAAACATATTGACATTCGGCTCAAATCACTTACAATTGTCTGCTCCAGCGGTACTAGTACATCTGTAAAATCTTTCAACATGAACAATTTACCTCGCTTAAGCACATATCGGCCGAAACATTCATCCTAGAACACCCATTAAATCCAGAAGATGCAATAGATTTCAGCAAACAGAATGCAAAAAGTGACCGATATGCGAATACAATCAGCTGACAATCATCGTAAATTAATCAACCCAAACATATCAAAGACAGGAAATTGAAGGTTAACCTAGCACCTACCGATTCCGTTCGACCGATAAGCTTCAGTAACACCCAGACTCAGTATATAAGCAACATGACTGGAAAGTGGAAAACGACTGTCCAAAATTTTACGATCCTGTGACGACAGTAGAGAAGTAATCAAGAAATCGAACGACTACCTCCGCGGCACATTCACCGAGGGTGACAACTTTGGCAACAAGAATACCAATGATGCGGTCATTGACGAGCGCGACATAGGCGATGAAACACGGTTTAGTGATGAGATCTTGGAACCAAGAATCAGGATAACTGAAAAAGTTATTGGTAAAACTGGCAATCGTACCTGACAGGAAAACATTCTTCGTAAAGAGCTCGAAGCTCTTCGACATCCGACGGTTTCACGAACCGGAAATAAATATCTAAAGTGGTGTCATACATGCCACGGCCAAATTGGTGGAAGATGGTGTGTCATCAGTTTGGGGGAGGCTGAAAACGAAGGTAGGCAGCTTTATTATACCGTACATATAAAGTGTGCCAAAAAATCAGATTGCAAACACACTTTCCTCAGTCTGCAGCTGCTTTCTTCGTAAGAATATAATACACGCAGTCCATTTAAGAGTCCTCCAAGTACACAATACTGCCGAAAAAATTTCACAATCCGTAACCGAGTTAAAAAAAAGCATCTGGTGTAGAAAACCGCTCCATCACTGGAATTTCGGATGCATCAGCAAATCAACGTGTATCTATGATGTGCAAAACACCGGTAGGACTTTATCCGCTCCTGTTCTCTTACTCCACAAACAGTTGTTATTCGGGGCAGCAGTCTGCTGAGTATGTATTAAACTTCGCTTTGGTAGACACAACACTCCAAGAGATCATGTTGTATGCTGAAAGTGTGGTGAACACAATCCAGGTCAGTTCACCGATCCGGTCGTTGCTGCACTCGACACATATTACGCTCACATTTCTAATCCACAAGGATCCAAGGCCACGATCGCCACCAACATGATTCGGATGCGAGAAAAACCATTGTTCACTTCGGCAAGCGGACAAAAGAAATAATCTGTGGCGAAATGGAGTAAGCAACAAACGCAGTGCAATTGAATAGACCTTCAAAATAGTGGTGGACAATTTCCTGATTTATCGCTCTGAGTGGGATCCCAAGAAAACACGGTGAAGCAGAAACTGCTGAGGGCCGCATATACTCAGGGAACAAGTGCCTCGAATATGTTGATGGACCTGCTATTTACATTTGAGGATCCGACATCCTCCATGTTTCTAACACGAACAGAAGTAACCCTTGAACTACAGAATGCACGTGGAGCCACAGCATAGAAAAAGACAAGGGGATTCACGGCAGTGTTTTCGCCGTTCAGATAAGGTCAAGGTGTACAAAAAAGCCTAGGAGCACCGTCGATAAGGCTATCATGGATTCGGATCCAAGCATACGAAAAGTAAACAAAATACGGTACCCGGATGGGACTCAAACCCATAGGATAATGACAGGGGAACGAGATGGTTCAGGTGTTTAGGGCGCTAATTTACTGACCGGAAGGTCCGCGGTTCGAACGCGACCTCTGACTCTCGACTTCCCCTGTCTAGGCATGGGCAACCTGAGAGTACCTCAGCCCTCATGCAAGCTTCGGGTGGCATGGCAGTTAGGCACCGAAAGGGGGCTACAGCTGAAAGATATAATGACAATTACTGGGGAGAGCGGAAACGGTTTCTTCGGCAGAAGTGAAGAGGAGAAAAAGGACTTATGGATACACGGTGGGTGAGGCTTTTCTATCAACTGATGAGAAATGGCGGATAAGTGAAGATGCCAGATGTTGTGAACTGTGGCAATTTTACACTTAGTTTGGACTGGTTTTCTCCCTTTCAGCATACGCAATGGTATTTTATGGATTTCACAAGCATCAAATCAAAACTGCAATTTGTTTCACTAGACGGGCAGTTTGAGCGATGCGTTGAAGCTTCCCAAAGTTCCGTGTTGAGGGAAACAGGCAAAATCAGGAAAGATGAGTGGCCTAAACACGTAGCCGATGACAACATGTGCCGCACTAGTATGAACGGCCGTCGTCATTTAAGGAAAAACTTCTTGGGAGCAGGCCAAAGGTAGTATGTGAGAAATATTAAGTGTCATACACTGTTCGATGAAATATTGAGCTGCTAGTATATAATTAACTTTGTCAGATTCCGTTGGCAGCAGACGACACCCGGAATACTATGCCAGAATTTCACAGATGTTTTTTTTTGTTTTCACGGAGTTATCAGCAAAACATATGGTCTACATATAATTGATCGAGAAAAATGCGATTAAACCTAACAACAGTAAGTTTTTTACCAAATGCTCTTGAATTTGACCAGTAACCAGGTTTACATTCAACCACTAAGCATTGAGGAAAGGTTTATGCCAAGGGAAACTGGTAACATCGGTAGCTCGCGTGCTTCTGTTGGCGGTTGATCCGATGGTCGTGGATCTGTTTGCCGAGCTCAGCGATTAGGTTGCAAGCGTTTCTTCACCAATTGTGGTGACAGCATTAGTGCATCCTTCACGAACCCAACTACGTACAGATGATGTTACCTGGATTGGTGACGAAATATCTGCAAGTCAATTGGGTGAACAGAACAAAGGCCACTTGATCGATTGCCAAACTAAGAAAAAGCCCTATCCACACAATAACGGTGAGGTTACCGGAACTGTTGCAGTTGTGTCTGGTACTGCTATGTTACACTCACGTGTATTGAAAACCAAAGTCCATTTGATGATGTTACGACTGATTTCTACGACCCATTTCGGCCATTAATTCAGAACCTTTCACCTGTAGACAAGCGTATCCTACACATGTCGTGTGCACATTCCATGGCCCATTAAACACAAAAACAACATACAAGGAAAATTCATATTTCTTTATTCTGCCATAGTTTGCGTTTACAAGCTCGACCGATCTTTATTAGACAGTACGCGAATTCCGAAAGAATAACAACCTTACTACACAGACCGTACGCAGCATACCACACTTTTTATTCACTCTGACCGCAACGCTGGCGATCACCGGCGCTCAATTCAAGCCTACTTTTGCCACGGCTAATTTTTGCATACGTTGTGCGGGGGAACAGGATGAAAGCTGTAAGGTCCGTTTACGTCAGAGCAACACTCAAAAGCAGCGGCACTTCGAAAATGCAGCCGGGGGAGACAAGTATGGTATGTGTTCAAGCGCAGCACTCTTGATGAGTCATGGAAAATCGGTAACTGATGATAATGACAACAAACGCTAACGAACTGTCGACGCTGACAGGCACTTTGGAGTACGTTCTCCGTCATTCTGACTCACATATTGTAGTTCACGGATATGAGACCGCCAATTGGACTCCGGCTGCGACTGGAGATCAGCTGGCCGCTTCAAATCTATGTTAACCTTACCACCACAGCCGTTGAGTAGGTCAAACTGTTTCAGCACAGGCATTATTTAAAACTCCGCTTATCAGGTGTTCTTTTTAGTAAGAGTTGCAATATCATAACGGATAACTTCGTCACCTGTGCAAAAAATCACGCAAGCACCGAGAAAAACCGGCGACCGTCGCGAAAGATTTGACTAAGAACTTGAGAACCACCAGCTTGTAGTGACATGAAAAATGAAGCTATTAGTAAGTAGTTCAGTTCATTTCAGTTCAACCAGCGCGGACTTTGTGGTATCTTTCAGTCAGAACCCGTCTCAGCAGACAGAGCACGCTGAGCAAACCGATCAACTGGCATTCGGGACACATGGCCCAATCAGCGTAGTTGGCGCGGCTGAGCCAACTTACCAACTGGATGAGCCGCTTATTTGTTGCCAAAAGACATCAGTCGTACTTCAGCACATCAGATAATTCGATGCTTCCATGAGACGTGTGCAGTGTTATGAAGGCACTTCAACAGGCAGTGACCAGACTTCTCAACCATAGACCCAGAAATCAAACGATACTTCTAGAACCGACTCCTCGAACACCTGCTGGACGGCCATACGTCATATATTACCGGCCACTGGCAATAGATATCCAGACAGCTAATCAGAGCCCAAACCTATGTATAGGGTACAATCCAGCCAACTTCATCTAAATATCGGATCTATGAGAGGAACACCGCTTTACTACAGCCTCCTGGTCGCAACCATAATTCAACCAGGTGCATCATCCGACGGCGATTAAGTCAGTGTTCGTGCATCGCGGGAAGCTTGGTGGACCCGAAAGACTTAAGAGATGGAAGAGGCAAAAAACGCTGGAAAAGTACGCAGGCTGTTCCCTTTGGTTCTTTCGACAGGTCCTCGGAAGCCTCTTGTCCAAATGGACCAGAATGGCCCCCTGATATCCAACAAAGGAGAACGTTTGGATCACTGGACACAGTACTTTGGGCAGCAATCAGTTGGCCACTTGTCACCTTCAATCCGAAATCGCGGCCTTCAACAGAAAGGTGGATTGTGAATATGGAGCCACCTTCGGTCTCAGAAGTGTCCGAGTGTATATCTCTAATCAAGCGTCATCGTGTGGCTGGTCCTAACGACGTTCCCAACTTCCAGAATGGTGGTGAATTCCTCAGTCAGTGCCTGTAAAGCCTAGTTCAGAGAATACGGCCAGGTTGCCCAAGCCTAGACACGAGAAGTCAAGATGCAGAGGTCAGGTTCGAACCACGGACCTTCCGGCCAGTAAATTGCGCTCTAACCACTGAGCCATCTTGCTCACGAGTGTCTACAATGGTGTTGCTGTCTCTGATGATGATAAGTCGTTAGATCAAGCACACATGGCTCGCCACCTCCTTTGAGCAGTGCCTCCTCCTCCTGGGCCATGTAATGAGATCGCAAAATGGACTCACATCGTCCAAAGCGGGCCGATGCTCACGTCCCATTCGGGTTCAGTTAGTCCCTCCGGAGGGTCAGCTTATGTGACCAAGCTGAACTGTTCTCCAAAGTGTTCATCGTATCATTCAAGACGACTTTTGCGGGAATGGATCGAGGTCCCATCATTTCGGAGATAGTTTCGCTAACACCCACTCTCCTCGGATGGTTTGTTCCAACTATCTGGAACAGGATGCAATGTTTCCCGGTGCAACTGCCTTCTCCATTTCCTTGGCTTTTGCGATCCACCAGTGCTGTCAATTCTTCAGCTCTTCACTTTGCGTTCGGGGGATCTGCGCGCGTTATCACAGTAATTTGTTGCTGGTAGTTTTTTGGCTTCAGTCAGAGCTGCTGATTGTGGCAAGATCTGATGTCCACTAGGATGTGCATTTGACCTCAGGCAGACGGTTTCCAAGGCTGTGACCAAGGACTCTTCTACCTTTCTCCAGTCGTCATCCAAATCACTATCGTGTCCTTCTAGTTGTGGGAGATCCGCAGCTAACTCAGCTCGATAGTGTTGCAGGTGGTGAACTGAATACCCTTGTATCAACTGGCGCGCTCCAGAGTGAAAGCAAATAGATACGCATGCCTGCACAATGTCGGGATAGGATTGCAGATGTTTAAAAAAATCGTTCAGCTGTAGCGCCCTTTCGGTGCCTAGCTGCCATGCCACCCGAAGGAAGCACGAGGGCTGGGATACTGTTAGGTTGCCCAAGCCTAGACAGGGGAAGTCGAGTGGCGGAGGTCGGGTTCGAACCACGGACCTTCCGGTTAGTAAATTCGCGCTCTAACCACTTGAGCCATCTCTTGCAGATGTTTACCAAAAAATGAATGACAATCTTGTATCGAAGCTCCCTGCCAGCGAACGATTGCCACAAAATCCGGCTGGTTTGCAGTTGATGGCCTCCAGGTAACCGTTGTGAGCTCTTGTGCTGGCTAAAAACTAATGATGTTCAGCACATGACTGAAGAAGCCATTTCCCGTTATCTGTGCGCTGGACGTCGACCCTAAATCAGCCGCACAGATAGGTTTCATCAGGGCTTCACCAACCTGAACATTCGTATCACCTGATAGAATCAAGATGTCTGTTATTTCGTTGAACCGTGTAGCCGTTGCAAATCTCAAGAGGAGCTATCTTTCTCATCCTCAGAGCTGCCGTGTATCGGGGCGTACGATAATACAACAAACAAACACCTTTTATCTCATCCAGATCAATTTATTCCGATTGGACCAGTCAACCTAACAGCACGAAGACGACTGTTTAATGGACACCAGTCCAGTAAGACGTATTCAGCCCTAGAGCTAAGCACCAAGATCATCAGACATCCGAAGAGTGAAGCTCAAGAAATATGGGTCTTTCCCAAGCTATCTGAGATGACCGAGATGGACGCTTGCGGGCCTGTCTCAGAATAAGAGGGAACAAGGTATGAGAAAGGGCTATGTGTTGGCCAGTTTGACACAGAGTACGGATGTCGTTAGCATCAATGTGGAACAGATTCCTTGAAGTTAATAAGGGTTTGTTTCTATTTATTTCACTGGACATAAACTTAGATGAGAAATATTGGTTAAGTGATTGGAAGTTAAGTGAGTCAGGACTCGGATGATGGATGCGTGGAAGAGTCAGTGAACGAAGATACCTAAGGGTGTCCATACCGAAGAGGGAAGTTTGATTGAGGTACCCCGCCTCCAGCCTTTAACTCAAAAGTCCGACCCACGAGGCGGTGGGAAGATGTAGGGTTTTGTTGGAGGACACTGATCCTAAGTCCTGACTCAAAAGTCAGAACCAGGAGGCAGTGGTTATTACGGTATTTTTAGGGAACCTTCCCGGAGCTAACGACTCAGCAGTCTGAACAAATTGGTTGTAGGAAGCTGGCCTGATCGAGTGCAGAGTGTGAGGCATAACTGTCTGACTCCTAATGCGGCTCCACACAGCAAGTGCCTTTTAGCGGCATCAGACTATTACTTCGGCCGCATTGAATAAAGCCCCGGTAGCCACGGTCAACCGCTGGACTGGACTGTACGGATTTAGAGCTGATCTTTCCTAGCCCCTCCTTTCGGACCTTCATACTATCGCATAGGACAGTACGACCTTTTCTCCAGACCACCTCGTAATCCAATTTATCGCAGTACGGGGACCCACTGCTCTTCATCTGGCTGCTTCCCGTTGATATTCCGGGCATGTTTGAACCACAGAATTATTACACCACTGAAAACCAACCACCACAGCAAGGTGACCGCTTTCGGTCGGAACCCGGGTACATGATACACTTACAGCATCGACGGATGAGACTGAAGACTTCGAGTATTTAGTCACCGCAGCCTATTCTTAGTCACCACTTCTTGCCGTCAGGCTTATGACTGAGGATCAGGCGTAGTTCCATAGAACTTCTACAAGTGAGCTATCAAGAATAAGCTATCAGTCAACTGAAAAACATTGGGAATCTATTCAGGAGTCACCGAATGCATCTGGAAGACCATCGTTAGATTTATTATTGACGAGAAAAGTGTCGCATGTGACACGAAAGATTCGTCAGACCAAGTCCGAGGCAAAACAATGTGGGAATGTTTTCGGTGGGAATCATTGGAAGCAAAGAATGTGTTGAAAGCTGATGCTTCGCATGTTTTACATCCGATGGGCTCCAAAACGACATTTCGATGACAACAAACTAGTTTTGAGGACGACAAGTTACAAGTCTGCAAAGCGGAATGAGATCAACTAGCCGACGATGGACAGTGTTTTGTCGATTTCGCCAAAGCTTTCGACAGAGTTCCTTGGAAGTGACTGCAGAGCAAACTTTCTCTGTACGGGATTTAAGAGACCGCCTCCTTCAGGATGGCGAAAACCGCAAGGTGGACAACACATGACTTGGCGTAAAGGGGTGAAAAAGATCACGAAGAGTTTAGGTGTTGTTGGTTTTGTACGTCTTCCAGGATGGGGTCCCCGTGACCCCGTCTGTGCTTGGCGGCTAATCGATATCAGTGGCTTTCGTGCCGTCAGTTTCTTTCCAGATTGTCTGATTGAGCGGTTGGCACCTCAGAATGCTTGACATAGACCAGCACTAGGTCCCTTCCGTCACCTACTCTTTTTCTCTTCCTTTCACCCTAGGGCTTTTAATTTATATGCCGTCTTTGATGACGATGATGCAGGACTTTTCAACTTTAAGTCAACGGCATAGTATCACCAATCGTCGCCTCCAAGGGAGCATAATTCTTACCTCTGCCCTGTTTGAACAAAGCTTGGCCGACCGGTTTTTCACCGTTGACCCAGCGAACACACGGTGGGGACATGGTAAGTTTTCCAAGCTCAGAGTGTACACATTCATTGGGCGGAATTTTTCTCACTTTGGGTAGTAGATGCGTAGAATGACCTTCCTCCGGTGGTTTGCCACGCTCCTTCAAGAATCCAGTCCAAAGCACTATAAGATACTTATTTATGCGAGTCCTTGCGCTGGTAAGCACACTGCCCACGCTGAGAATATAAAGAGCAGTGATACACACTTTTTTCATGTGAACGACAGCCGCTGAACGACAAGCACAAAACCGACCCGGGGAACCTGGGCAAAAGTATCGATCCTGAGTATCAATCCGTGAATCCGTGAACAGTCCACGGCGATACGCGCTGTAACGGGAGTTACAGGGGCATTCAGCCCCGCTTTTACCCATCAAGCTATCCACTGCTCCAATTTCCTATCCACAAGACATCATGGTCAGTACGCATATTTTTCTGTACGTCTGATAATTCGTCGCTTCGAATTGTGCCCGAAAATGTCGGGGACGAGAGTGTCATTTGATCTGATATTCAGAGCTTGCAAGTTGGCTGTGCCATGCCAGCCAGATTTTCGCCAGCCATATTACCGCGCGAAACCCCAGACAAAGTGCACTCCGCGGGGAAAAGTCTTCCGCTGGCGTAACAAGTATGAAACCAGGAGACTATCTGACGAGTTCCTTAGACCCCAGTTTGTGCGATTTGCTGGTGCTGGGCCCAGTGCCTGCTATTGCGTTCATTGAAAACGAGTCACAAAAACAATGAGCCGCGTGCGCTCGAACAACACAGTTTCACCATACCAGGATATGTTTAATATCGGAGCCTGTCGTCTAAATTCATTTGACGGATTTCCGAATGATATTAGGAATCAAGTGGGTTTAGTAACAGCAAAACTGAAAGCCTTAGGCTTTGCTGGTACTAAACTCACTTGATTCCTCCATGCTAGCATGGAGAAGAAACCGATCGTTATAAATGAAAGGCCCAAGTTTACTCTCGAGCGTCAGGAGACCTCAATGACCATCAACTGGGTGTTTGGATGTGCAGCTGATGCACGTTACAACGAAAATTGACTTCGCGTTCGCATGCCTGAATGAAGTGACGAGGACAGACCGTGGCGAACTGCTGGCCATTCTGGTTCCCTTGGCATGACGCCTGGCAGCTGTTCTTTCACGCTTCATTACGACGACCACGTGCGGCTGAACTTCGACTCAAATGTTCTTAAGTAACTTTCAAATAGGGAGGACCGGGCTACCAAATTCCCGCTATTGGCCGACTCCACTTCGTACAGCGTCATCCCCATTCTGATTGGTTGAAACCTCAATGGTTGGAACATCCGAAAATGGGGGCTCTGTTGAATGGAGGTTTATGATTAAACCCTTGAACGCAGCAGAGCATCACCCGGGTGAGAACGAAATGCCCAGTGGGTGGTTACTCGGTTCAAAGAGAAAGTTAATTGAAAAGGAGGAGGATAGAATGGAGCATGGAAGCGGAAAAGAAGCACGTTTGAGGATTCCGTGGTCTGTAACTCAAGGTTCTCGGGGCACCATGAGGGTTGCACGCTGAGCGCACAGGCCTATCCCGAATTCATGGTCTGCGGTATCGGACAGTGTCCAATCTGGGTGGCCGGCGTTAAGTGGTAGGGTAGTAAGCCAACATATTCCATCGATCCAGAAGTTTTTCACGACACTGGCACCAGTACCGTAGATGAATGAGGGTAAATTTTGTTTGAGGAAGTTAATGGGTTCGACTTATTGGATGAGGAAAGGTGGATATGAACAGTGGTGGCACAAGCGGGTAGGTATTATATGATCAGGATGACAGTTGCTAGTTTGTTTGGGTGATGAATTAAATCAGCTCAGACGGCGACCGTGTATGTATTTGGTAAAAGGCGGGATGGAAAGGCCTTGGCAGATGTAAATGTGGGATTTAGAATGTGGGTATGGAGTTGGTGCGGGTGGCCTTATTTCTAGTGTGGTGTGGGGATGATGGCCCCCAAGAACAGGGAAATCCATGGCATCTGGCTGCTGGAATGTGGTCAGTGGATGATGAACCAGTAAACGATGGATTTTGACAGTCACTTGAATGGAGGTGGAAGTTCATTTGGTGGTTTGTTTGGGATCACACAGTGACGATGGACGGGAGTCTGGGTTGAGAAGTTTTTAAATATTTCACCCCAAGACGCAAGCTCCGAAGATTTTAAGTCTGGAAGAAAGAGAGTGTACCCAGTTAGCACGCGTCCGCTCCTGGGTGCAGAACCTGTGCGGAATCTGCGCGGAACTTCTGCACTAATTTTCGGCTTTTAAGCCTCGCGAGCTTGAGACGTTTAATAGACATAAGAGCTTCTTTATTTGTCTCACAGTAATAAAAAACCACAATACCTTCCATTTCCGTGTGCCTAGGAGATGCAAACGGTCAACCGATTTAAGTGGTTTTGTTTTACTGTGCGGCGCCATTGCTCGCGGGAAGCTCTGCGTTCTGCTTGTCCTCACGTGCGGCTGAAAGTGAGTTTTGTTGTGCTTTCATATATTTTATTCCCGGTGTGTTTACGTGAACGAAACCGTAAAAAATATTTTTCATTTCAAGTAACCGTCAGTGCGCCCGAAATTTGTTCGTGTTGCTCGTAAAGACTCTTCAAGAACAACCCCATATGGGAAAGTACGGTAGGTGGTTGCGGCAAGTGGCTGTTTTCGTTAATCGATTGATGAATACGTCCATAATGCCTTTAGTCGACTATCTGGGGGTAAGATTCATGATTAATCAGATGATAGGCTGCAGATATGCCGAATTTGACCGTTCCAGGTGATAAACTAGGCTGCGATTTACCACGATGTTCGCCGGCGGTTTCCCCGATCCCTGTTATCAGGAATTTGGAACCAGAAAGACATTCACCACTGCGGTCCCTGGAGAACCTCTCGGTTCCTGCTTTTTGCCATGAGGTAGCCCACTGCAAGTCGTTGAAGGGATCAGTCCGTAAGTTCTGCTTGCACTTATATTGCTTTTCATCAGTATCCTTTTTAAACCATTCACAACCAGGAAGAAATATCTTAACGGCTGTTCGTCGGATGGCGCGTAGGCTGAAACTACCTTTATCCGGTTTAGCCGTTGTGTTGGACGAGCTCAGATACTTTTTTCCGTCTCTTCCGAAGGATCCACGGGCCGTAACGAAACCCCCAGTCGTTGCTGCGTGCGACAGAAGGCCGGTGGGATGTACATCCACCTTGGGTTGAAAGCATTTTCGCTGCAGCAGCTCCATGAGATTCAGATCGGGGTTACAAATAACGAAATTCAAATGAACGTTGACGGTACTCGAGCCTATAACAACTCGCGTACTCAAGTGTGGCCTATACTCTCCCGGATAATTTCACCCATTCTCGGTCAGCCCTTCGTCGTTGGAGTATACTGTGGTAAGCAAAAACCCAATGATGCTCATCAGCTGATATCTAACATGGTCGCTGAGTTGACAGACGTCTTGGCGAACGGTGTCTCCGGGGTTTACAACACTCACGCCGTCCGTCTTCAGTGCATTATTCGTGATAGTCCTGCTAGGGCCTTTCTGAAGCAAGTGAAGGGACATACAGGATATTATGGTTGGGATTATTATACGCAAAAGGGTGTGCACATTGACACACGTATGACTTTTCCCTCGTTGAGAGCTCCTTTGCGTCGTGACTATGATATCCGGACCAGAAAGCAAGAGAAGCACCATATAGGTCCGAGTCCGATGGAGGAGTTAAATTTTCCCACGATTGACGGTTTCTCACCAGATTACATGCATAGTGTGTCTTGGTTTAGTGCGGAAATTTCACATCTTACTCAGAGCAATGCCAATTGGACACAAGGCCAGGCTTTCTTTGGAGTCCTGGAATCTGCTGATTGATAACATTGAGCAACATAGTTTGGATCTGGGTATTGATTTCCCCCGAAAATGTCGAGGTGTCGTAGACCTGGGTCGGTGGCAGGCATCTGAGCTACGACAATTTCTTCTGTACATAGGACCCGTTGTTTTACAAGATATCTTACATCCTGACGTTTACGAATGTTTCGTGTAGCTTTTGGTAACCACTTTCATAGGCTGTTCACCTTTTTTCATAACACTATGCTGATTTTTAATTGATGTTTCCAAGGTTGCTGTGTTCAAATTTGCGGCTATTTTTGGTCCCAGCCATTTAGTCTACAACATACACCTCTTGTCCCATTTATTCAATTTCGTTAAGCTTTGTGGTTGCTTGGATCGTTTTTCCTGTTTTCCCTATGAATCGGAGCTGGGGCATTTGAAGCATTACATACATGGGCCTAAACCACCAGCTGTTCAGCTTTACCGCCGACTGGCCGACGTGTGGGTTTGGATGCTGTCGAAAGGAAGATATTTTTGGATGATGTCGGTTTGCGACTGAGGCCATCAGCCACTGCCGGATGTCACAGGTTTATTCATAGGGATGTCGTTTTTTCGAAAATCTTTCCTGACAGCTGCATTTTGCCTGGTGGTCAACCAGCTATCATTGTAGATTTTCTGGAGATACTATTGTATACCAGAAATTCAAAACTGTTCTCCCGTTTTACACTCACGTATTGCAACCGACAGACGTTTTAGTTTTTCAATGCTCCGACTTGCAACACACTCGGCTGTTTGCATCAGTCGACTAAATATATTGTAAATGCTTAAGTATTTCCTGCAGAGACACTCGCATATACTTCCCCATTTTGTATACCCTCCCTTATCGACTAAATATATTGTAAATGCTTAAGTATTTCCTGCAGAGACACTCGCATATACTTCCCCATTTTGTATACCCTTACCGATTAGTCAGTACTCTTACCACTGGCACTCGACACATGTATGCATTTATTACCTGTATTACTCATTAATTCGTAAAATATATATACATATTTATGTTGGTGTTGTGTTATTCCATCAAAGCTTCCGTTTTCATGCGGATATTCCCCTGTTAAGTGTCGTAGTTGGAAGTTGTTTTTCAGCCATGTACGCTGTTCTCATAGTTGCGGACAACTCTGTTGGTATAGTGCATGAATCGTGGTTCGTACCGCCCGATTCAGTCCTTTGGCCCTCGTGCACAACCAGCACTCTTTATGCAAACTTACTGAGGGGTACTCTACCAAAATGTCCACTCTAATCGTGCCCGTACGAAATGTATCGGCAGTGCAGTAAGTTCATGTTCAGTTAAAAATGTTCTAGAAACTTTTCTGGATGCTCGGCAGGAAGCCCTCGAATCAGGGCATACCTCCTCTGCGGAGCAAAACGATGAACGGCTCGTACGTCAGTCCAGGCGCGAACAGTATGTTCATCAATCGTATTACATTGATTGCAGTACAAAGAAACGGCTGCCGTCTGATTTTACAAACGAGTCGGATCGTGATTCCAGTGGTGACACCACTTCGTTTGCAAACATAGTCGTAAGCCCACCAACTCCAAAAAGACTGTAGGTCCTCCCGCACCTACCAACTTTTCAACTCGTAAAATCCTCACTTTCAGATGTACTAATCCGACTTCCATGATTAGTAGTATCGTTCCTGTTCAAGACGCGCCACCCGTCCCTCTTGATGCCCCGATGATGTGTGGAACGTACGTTTTATTTTGTTACCACCATCTAGAATCTATCAGCAGTTCCACGTATACAACACTTCCCGCCGTGGGCGCTCCAGAAACACGCAGTTCTACCCCAATCCTCAGGTTTCCTTAACCTTCCATGTACTTTAATTTCTAGAACTAACTTTCCAAATTCCAAGGCCGGGGTATTTTCCCCGGACCTGGCCAACCACATTCTCAGTGAGTCGACTACCATGTTTTAATTAAACTATTTTATAGGGAATTTAGAGGGGATTTACTCGTCGCTCCAAAGACTGTACATGAACCTGGACGCTTTGGTACCCACCAGCAGTTCTGAGGCACTCAACGAGCCCACTTTTCCGCTTTCATCCACGGATGATCTCCGAAAGTATGGAGAAAGTCTAAGAGATGGTCCGCGCTATGTACAGCTGGTAAGTATTAGTTTTAGTCACGATTGTTGATTTCACAAAGGTGGAAAGGTGGCTTTGCAGGAGGCTGGCGATGTACAAGTGTACGTGACCAACGTGCTTATGCGGACGTTGGCGCCAAGGCTAGCCGTAACACTCAACTGGCGCGGAATAAATGAAAAAAGCCTTCGGGTCAACCACGCTGGCCCAAGGACTTATTTGTAAGTGGTTAATTGTTATTTTATATTTAGCTAGTTGAATCAGTGTCTGGATGAAACTCAATAACTATGTTCTTCATTACAGACGCCGACAACTGAAAGTTTCCGAACACAAATCTTCGATATATGAAGAAAATCATTCATTGCTGGCTGGAGAACGGCAGAATGTTCGGAAACGCCTGTAGAGAGCCACCAAGAGTGACAAATGATTTCCTCCTGTATTTTTTAAAAATTCATTCAATAAAACATTTGTACTTGAAGGCGCTTATTGATATCCGGAAAGGTAATAAGCTGAGCAATTATGTGGGGGCAGATGGGCTATCACTTAGTGTTTAGGATTTTACTGAATCGTAACAACTTTAGCTAAGTGCGGACTGGGTGCAGAAATCCCGGTACTGAGTACGGATTTTCCACACCTGGGTGCGGAAACGTATGCACTATTTCCGCATCTGGGAGCAGAAGTGTGCGGAAATTTCCGCACCCGGGTGCAGAAGTGTGCGGATTTTGTGCGGAAATTTCCGCACCCGAGTGCGGACTTGGTGCGGAAACTTGTTTCACTTCCGCACTGGTTGCGCATCTGGGTGCAGAAATCTGCGGAAACTGCGCGGAAATGAACGCATCCGGGTGCAGACGTTGTGCAGAAANTTTTACTGAATCGTACTAGGGAAAGAGATAAAACTGTGTAAGGGCTACGCTTGCGTGTCGGACAACTTTAGCTAAGTGCGGACTGGGTGCAGAAATCCCGGTACTGAGTACGGATTTTCCACACCTGGGTGCGGAAACGTATGCACTATTTCCGCATCTGGGAGCAGAAGTGTGCGGAAATTTCCGCACCCGGGTGCAGAAGTGTGCGGATTTTGTGCGGAAATTTCCGCACCCGAGTGCGGACTTGGTGCGGAAACTTGTTTCACTTCCGCACTGGTTGCGCACCTGGGTGCAGAAATCTGCGGAAACTGCGCGGAAATGAACGCATCCGGGTGCAGACGTTGTGCAGAAATTTCTGCACCGGTGCTAACTGGGTAGTTTCGGGCTGATGTACTGGTGTGTATGGCCGGACTTGGCAGAGACGATCCCGGGCACCAGTTTATCTGTCCTAACATTCCGAGGTTTTGGGGTGCATCAGCTTTTAGTGTTATGGGGTAAACTTGTATGTGGGTTATGAGGGAAGTCGGAGAAGTGTCATGAAGGCGCATGACTTCCAGTTGAGGTTCTGTTTGGTGATATAATGAAGGTAAATAATTGGGGGACAGTAGAGCGATCGTGTTGTTTTGAGTTGGCCATTTGGGAACTTGGATGGTGGCATCCGCCAACGAGACACGTACCAGGAAATTTCCCCTTGGATAAATTTGGTGGCGGAATATGAAATTTTCATGGCGAACAGTAAAAATACGCGTCGGAGCCAGAAAACGAATTAGCACTCTTCTATTTAGGCGAGTGTAGCGCGGCTTAGCGTAGAGGGGCCGTTCAAAATGAACCAAAAGCTTCTTGGGCTACCCGCATAGGAGGGGTTGCCGGAACTGTATATGCGAGGTTCGGTAACGTCTACTTTCGAAGGGAAGCCAATGTTCTGTGAAATTGAGTTTTTGGACCTAACCAAATAATTAGCTCAAGCTCAAGTGGTCCTTCCAACCAGAAACCACGAAAGTCTTCTGTCGTTTGCGGTGCTTGTGTCAATTTAGGAAGAAACCCCCAATCCTAGCTGCCTGGCGTCTATGGCTGCCGCGATACCAACAATATTTTTAGGGTTAATTTATCCTCCTTACTGGATATCTGGATTACAGAAAAATGGGAAGGGAAGGGTGAGTTGGAAGTTGCGTGTGCCCGTTGGACGGACGATCGGGACGGGTTTTTTGGAGGAATGGACCGACTCCAGATGAGACAAATTAACCAGCCCGTTGGCATCCGTCTGGACCAACTTTCGCGGCAAGAGGTTGCGGAGAACGTTTCATCATTGGTTTGGATGCAAAAGTGAATGAAGTTATGGACAGAGGTTAGATGGGTCTTGGTGTAGTATACACTGTCAATTTGATCGATTTGTATGTGAGCATTGGTGATGCACAACCCTGCTTACTTGGTTTTGGCTCATGAACTTTGCTTCTGTTTTCCATCCACCGAAATTGTCGTAAACCACCACTATTTGCACTTCATTCCAGGCTGCTATTGGTGTCGTTTTGTGAGTTATTCTTCTGGTTGGCATGGTGTCCAGAGCTCAAACTTTACTTGAAACCCGGTGGAGCCCTCTACCCGCAATTCAACTCAGCGGAACCACCGCACGATATGAGTACACTCGAGCTACGAGGTCTTCGCGAGCACCCCGCAGCGCACCGGTAAATGCGCGCAACTAAACCGAATTGATTTGGATGACATCCGACGCACCGCTGACGAGAAAAAATGGTAAGAGAATGATCTTTTCTTTAGCATAGATTACACGGATCTCTGCCAATAGCCGCGCGTAAATCTGGGCGGAGCTCCTGGCTTTATTATCCGGAACCCGACCTGTTTGTATATTTCTCCACTCACAATCTAACTGATTGGATCTTATCGTCTAATGAGCAGTATTGGTCATGCAGCGGTTATGTCCTCGTAAATAAGCACAGATGGCCGCCCGGTCAACAGACGTTCAGCTTAATATGTTCAGTCGTTCGGCGCGCGCAGTTGAGCAGCCGCAAAATGGATAGAAACACCTGGTATTACACTAGAACTTATAAGTAACTTTTCGTCCCGGCATTTAGCCAACCCATGCTGAAAGCCAAAAAGACCAATACGGCCATTTCATCCGCGTTTGGGGGCAGGCACTTCAAATGATTCATAATAAAAATGTCACGGCCGTAGAGCGATTCCGGGTTCTTGAAATGGGTGGAGGTAATTTCTATTGAAAACTTCAAAATCTAGTAACATCATGATAAGTTGAGACTGGTCTGCGTCGCGACTTCAAACACAAGGCAAGCACAAAATCACTAGAATTTAGATCCAAAACAGATTATAGCCGGACTAATGGGGTTGTAAAACAAACTTAACATGAAATTTGTGGACAAAATTATGGAGGAAAACTGGTAAGTTCGCAAAAACCGGACCCAAACCTGGATCATTTCTTAGGTATTCGGGTTCTGCCTAACTTGCATTTTTCAGCCAATTAGATGGCCTTGGATATGACGCAGTGGTTGTACTATGGGCAACAGAGTGGCTGATTATTCACTTAGTGAACTCGTTCAACTGCACAAATGCTGTGGTCTGGCTCCCCTGATCCAAGTGGGAGAAGGTCGAAAAGATCACTCATCCACCAAAAGAATTTCTTAAATGCCCCATTTTTATCATTTTGATAACCGAATTCTGCGTTTTCTCGTAGCTAAGGAGTTATCCACCTGCTGCCTTCGTGCCCACTGGTTTAGGTTTGGCATTATTGCACAAGTCGCTTCAAATGATCCACCAAACAAGTGAAAATTTCCAACAAGCCAGCTTTTTTCGGACGTCCGGCTTCATTGTGCCAACTTCATTTTGTAGCCTTTCGAGAGCTCAAAATGTTTTTTCTACTGCAGTGGTTTGAAAAGCCGCTTTTGCTAAAGAACACCCTTTTATGCTATCCTAGAGCTACCGCAGCTGGATGACCCACCTCTGCGGCAGCTTCACAGAGAGTGGGAGCGGGTTTGAATAGCCACGGCTGCACGTCCAGTGAAACTACCATTGAGCGCTATCTTTAAAGTGGCGCTAAATTGGTTACCGTAGCAGTGTACAGTGAGTTGCGCACTGATATATTTACACGAATATAATGATCTTACTGTGCACTTGTCGAACGTCATGCATAAATCTTTGCTAAGGCTTCTACCTGAAAAACAACCTCAGGTGTACAAAAATTTGTCTATAAATTAAAGACACTGTGTTCAACCATCTACAGCCGACTATTATCTGCATAAACTAAGGAAGTCCGCACTCGAATAAAAGCACTGTCCTAAGGCTGATCACGAACGAAGACATTGCCATTATCTGCAGCAATCTATTCGGAAAATAATAACCCCTTCCACCGTGCAGCAATAGGGGCAACATTAACCCGAATATTTAATTCCCGGAACGTGGTTTTATTTTATTATTTTTATTTTTTTTCGGCAAGTTCTGAAGTATGTTATCTGAGGAGCTTTGGGAGTTGTGTAACTGGCGGTTGCAAAAACGTAAAAGGTCACGAACTATATCTCTGAATTTTTGGCGTTAGATTTCTTGTCACGAGCGTGGATGAGTAAATGTGTCGGCGCAAATTTTGGTGTTGCGGTTTGTCGTTACCCTAACAACTTATATAGACAAATGATAAAGATGTCAGGTAAAACCACGATGCTGTGTTAAGTAAAACGTGGACCTGGCTTATAGGAAAACCTTAAAAATACCTACTTTGGTGTTTGAGGAAATTTGACGCGGGTAGACGGATAGACATCATCTGTTTGCTAGCCAGAACTTCAAAGTCTGGTAAAAATTCTTTTTAGACTCCGGGAGTTCCGTAGCACTTTAAGGAACTTTTGCGTAGCAATTAATTATTTACACTCACCCATTTCCCCGAATGTTCCTCACATGAACCTGATCTTGCCAGTATAAATCCTTCGATGTTTTTTTTCATAGAGACCGGCAACCCCTAACATTACCCTATGCCTACATTCTGGCACTCATACTCCTTGGCTCACAAGAAACAGTGGTCCTTCGATCCTTTCGATAATTTGAAATCATCCCACAATTTACAATACGGGCACCCTCCAGTAAACCGAGGACTCCGTTTTCCGGCACCGTATACAGGCCCTTCTTCAATGTTTGTAAACAGACTATGTTGGGATTTCAAATGTTTTGTCAGAGTGTTTTTGAGAGAGAACTCCAGGTTTCGGGGTTCATGTACGCTTGACGGGTTTGGGCACGTTTGGTTCTATCCCTTTGAATGTGTCGTACGGGTTAGCATCTCATCTAGCCCATGTTCTTGTCGACCTGTCACCACCGACCTTCACTTCCACAATTGTAGCTGGAATGTCCGGTCACGTTGGCGGTCAGGGCTAAAGCTGAAGTGTTTTTGGCACGGCCCAACTGAGATTTTTAAGGTATACTCTCTTATTTCCTCAAAACGGATATTCTTCGACCTGCATCAAGTCAGCGTGTGATGTCACAACTTCCTTTTACTTTCCCTGATCTGTTGTTAGATCCTGAGTCTTCAGTGCCCAAAACTTGACTGTGTCCAGAGATGCGCCTCGGAACCAACTGATCCAGCTCACGACGCCATTACTCTTCAAAGCTGGTTGATAGAGGATCCCGAGAAACTGAGGGCCTTTCGGTGGTTTTTCTCCTAATTAACTCAACAGTGCTTCCTCATTAGAAGGATCTCATACTACCACAGCTCGTGCAAATCCCAGAGTGAACTAGCCTCTTTCCGAACCGTACAGCAAATTGCATGCCTTCCAACTCCTGCTGCAAAGTGTGATCCGCCTTATTTTAGAAGAGTATTACGTTATATCGACACACCATCCTCTTGGATTTGTTAGCGCATGGAATGCCGTCAGCCAGATTCTATGATACATCGCGTCTGATTGTGTCACTCTGAGCTCAAAAACGACCATCTTGACAGCACGTAACAACTCAAAACTACCTGCACATTTTGACGGCCATGAAAGTTCAAGACCCGTTTGCGTTACCCAGTACTAATTCATTTTGGGAATGAAAAAGCTCCTGTACGTCCATTGGCATCCAAGACTCGCGCCAATCAAAAAAATTCCAAACCATAAAAGGTCAAAGCTGCTTTAATTTGACTGCACAGGTGGTTTGCAATCAACTTGGTTCTCGTTTTCCTGACCAATCTGCTCCAGTCAGTACTGTCAATGTAACACTTCAACTAGGCAACCATCTCATTGAACAAGCATGCAAGCTATATCACCGTTGATTAACGGGTGCGTGACAGGCGTGAACTCACCGTTTCAGCCTACAGCTTACTGATTCTGCCGAGCGATCTGGGTCTTTATTCGATTGTATCAGATTCTGCTGGGCCCACAACCGTTCCTTACAACACTGAGGCCAATTCTAAACATTTAGGGCCTTTGACGCCTCTACCAACACCGGAGTGTACATTCACGTATTCACGGATTCACAGAATGACAAACAGGCTTTTGCCCAATTTCTTCGGGTCGTTTTTTTTTCTTGTCGGTCAGTGGCTGTCGTTTACCTGAAAGGGACAAGTTAAAAAAGGTGTGGCACTGCTCTTTATGTTCTCAGCGCAGGGCAGCATGCTTGCCAGCGGGACGTTCCACATAAATAAATGTCTAATAGTGCTTTAAACTGGGTTCCAGAAGGATCTTGGACAACTCTCGGAGAAAGGTCTTTCCACGCAGCCACTACCCTAAATGAGAAAGTTTTTGTCTACTGAATATGTGCGCTCTGAGCTCGAAGATCTTCTTACTATGTCCACGCCGTATGTACTCTTCAAATTCCTAATAATAATAACGTACATTCCCAAATTGTGGGTGGCATACCGTCTGGGATGATCATGCGTTTACAGTCAGGCTGGGGTATGATAGGGGATTTGCGGGTAGTGATGATTGCGCCAAAAAGGGGACAATGTCATAAACAGTGGGAGGTACTCGATTAAATAATAATAATAATATGTTTCTTTTGCAACTTGTAGGGAACAACAGGCATGAGCTCCGAATATTTCAGTGACTCAGTTGGCTGACATGAACTAAAACTGGAAAACCATTGCTGGGCATGAGTGACCTTGGGCGGTTGGGTAAATGGCCGTAGTCATAACAAGCGAAGGTGGAGGTGGAGATGGGATAATTCGAATTGGGAGAACACGGCAAGTTTAGTCTCAAAAATATGGTGCAATCTGAGAACAAACAGACTCACCGGTTGCTCTGTTGCTGGGAGGTCAGTTGAAGGGGTTAGGTTGGATGGGGACACAGAGGTGGCTGAATTTGAACGAGTAGTCCAATAGGTTGAAATCAATGTCATGGTGGTCGTTGGGGTCAATCAAACGAGTGGGCAAGAGGGCACATTTGAGAGGGGGAATGGAACAGTTGCGGGTGTGCTATCAAACTGAGGATGGTGGTGCCATGCCGTCATTGGCCTGACTGGCTTCCGTTTTTGGACAGCCCCGTGACGGACGTCACATTTGTGATGATTCGACTTGGGTATGCAGTCCATTAAGCAGCGGTATTCATTTCAGCCCGGTCGAGGAAACCAGCTGGAACAAAACCGATATGGGATTGTAGGCTTTCTTGGCCCGTTTGGTGATCACGGAGTTGTAGATCATAGGTCGGGTGGAGTGGAGATCAGCTAACCAGGTCGTCCAGAGCGGGCATTTCCAAAGTTCAAAGCTTGGGAAGGTGAGGGGATGGGAGGAGTTTCGCAAAATATGGTGAGTTTGAGGGGATATGAAATGGGATAATATGCATTAATATACATAGGAAGAAAAACTTGGCGTCTGATGCAACTAGGGTGATGACAAGTGATTGCATGGAGTAGGAAATAGATACATTTGTACTTAGTAGGCTAGCGACCAGGGGCTGGGTTTGCTAATATGCGGTATTATATTACAAGCGATCTAGTAAAAACCGATATATCCGCGCAAAAGCGTGGTATGGGAATCAGCTGTGTAAGGGCTGGCGGGAATGGAACTCTAAGCTAACTGGTTAATCGAGTGTTTGTTACATGATTTGGATAAAACCAGGAGAGAAAGTGGGTGCTTGAGAAATATTCACCAGTCCCCGAAGCACTGCTATCAGCTCTAATCTGTAGGTGATGCATAGCGATTAAAACTTTCGTGTCTACCAGTGGAAGTGGTGAGTAGATGTATTCTCTGTTTGGATGACGGATTGGGCTTTGGTGTGGTGTAGCCTCTGTCCTGACGAAAGCAGATACAACTATGCTCGCCGATCTAGGTCATTGCATTGCAGAGTATCCTCAGGCTATCCCAAGTGATCTGTTATTTTTGTTTTTATTGTTTTTTTATGGATGAAAGTCCAGTTGCATAAGTCTACCGAGGCGAGCCCAACACCAGTAGCAACAAACAGAAGTCAGCAGTACCTTTCTTGATTCCCTGAATTTAAAGGCCAGACTACCGGCACTGACCACTGGCACTGACCCTTTACGGGTTTTGCAATACCATGAATTCGACTTTTGTTTATAATCGACATACTGTGGCCCCGACTTGTGCCCTAGCGCCTCAAAGCACCACCGCCTGGCTATCCGTACCTTACGCCAACCACCACTGGGCGTGGAATGCCCCTGCTATACACTCCCGTATTTCCTTAATTAGACACTACACCAGCCCATCAGTTTTGCGTCGCCTCGGTCCTGCTTCTTCCGCACAATTGCTGCATTTGGTACCATCCTCTGGTGCCACTGATACAACGCCATAAATAATCACAAATCGCTCTTGTACCTGGGTGTCCGCAGATCTCTGCGACCTGCGGCACCATCCTAGCGTTAACCGTATACATTACGTCAAGTCTCGGCACCTTATTCACACATGTATTCAAGTATTTGTGCGGAACGTACCGCAAAACTAAAATCTCATATTTTTTCGAATCCTATCCCATCCACGGTTCTTTACCTATTTTAACACTAATTAAGTATTGTTCAGAGCGGACCTTCAATCAGTTGTGCTCATCAGGGTTTCCGGCTCTTCGTTCTTCATTGGGCTTTTTGGATGCTCACTTTTGACAGCGGGGCTCAGAAGGGCCATTCTAATAATTAAACTACTTGCCCCCTACATCACTTCTTTTCTGCTTCCTGATATCCATACACCGTAGCTGGAGAGGAACATTCGAGCTGCTGTCCTCACAAAAGTTGGAACCAGTCCGATACTAGCTGATCCACACCCTTGTAAACTAGTGATCTCCTCTCAGGCACTGAGTACCGGCTGCTGTGCATACATTGGTAAACTGACTGATATTATCCTTATTATCCGTTTAGAGTTTTTCTTAGAATAAAAACAAAGCTTCCTACATGAGTGAACATCTGCTTACTTGCTTATCTGTCTCTCTTTACCAGTACGACAAGCGCGTTTGATTGTCACCAACATAATCGTTCCTGTCAATGTGCCGCCTCTGATCTATGTTCACAAAATTCAATCTAATCTTTCATCTCCCATAGCTGGCTGGGACTACCCGAGGATCTCGTAATACGATCTCAGAACTCTGAGATTCTTTTCCTCGCATCCCCTTGATAAAACACTCCTCAGCCAAAGCCAAAGTATCACGTGATGCCACCAATCCCATCTTCCTCTTCCAAGCGGTTGTCGGAACCTAAAACCCTATGGTCTCTCTCCGTAGTAGGTCAAGGGAAGCGCCTCACAGCCAGGAGTCTCTGGTCCAAACCCCCTCGTTTTGCAAGGCCGGTTAACAGGGAACCCCAAGTGGCAATAAACTGTTCAGCATACCAACCGATGTCTCTCTGTATTCTCAACGCAATAAATCTTCTCTCGCTGCTACCAGAAGGATCTCACAACCAGAAAGACCTGGAAAGCCTCAAAGCTCGTCTACGAAATAAGCAATTTGAACCGTCCAACTCCAAAGCCATGCAGCCAATTGCACGTCTTATAACTCATGGCTCAAATTGCGCTCCATCGAATGAACAAAAATCCTACCCCTTAGGTTTATCAGAGCATGGAAAGCGGTGATCGGGTCCTAATATTAGGCGTGCCTGAATAAATTCCACTTGAACATACGGGGACTGTCACCATTATCAATTGTGGCATACTTGACACAAAATTCACACCTCCGCAGCTCCGAAAAGTGAAACCATCTTTGTTTTGCCCAATAATATTGCGTTTGAATGATGAACTTAATGCCATGAGTCTGCTTACATCGTGGGATCCCCTCTCCACCGCCGAAAAATTCCGGGCCATAAAAAATAAACTACTAGTACTGGATTGCTAAAGCAGCTCACCTAAATGATACTATCTAAACCTCGAAATCCGGTACTGCAGTCCATCTCATAGGACCTTATTCAGCTCGTCGGTCCGTGAATATGGGTTAATTTGGAGTGATTATTACAGGACCTTGCTCACCGAACAGCCACTAAAGTCAGCATTGATACACTTGAGCACGATATACGAAGACCGTTCACATCAAACTGCAACTTACAAAACCTGTCGAATTGCATGCGCTCTTTTGAAATGGCTGCTAAATTTGCTGGGCCGTTACTTTCCCTCATTAAGATAAAAATGTTTTCGGTACACCTGCTTTATGACCAGACGAACGCTTCGTTCTGAGGCCCCACTTATGAATATTTGGATCTCACGAATACTTAAATATCACCCCTCACTTTGGATCAGCCAAATCAATTACACCTACCTTCTAAATACCCAAACGTACCATGTGCTAAATGAAACGATTGACTCCGAATGCGTGCACAATACTGGTGCTTCAAACCTCAACTGCAGTTGCCCAAACGCCCCGTAGAAGTGTTGTTCATTCAAACTGGCTTGTCCCCGGTCTACATTCACACGATCCTTCAACAAAAGGGAAGTTATCTATGAGCATGCATCTGCCTGACTCTCTGTGTCAATCTCCGTCTCGCCCAGAACCAGCCGCCACGGAACTGCTTATCACTACTCCGATCGCGGCACCCTTGGTGGTCGTTACGGGGCTGTACATAAACCGAAGTATGTCAGTACGATGATGGCATAGCACTGTTATACCCAGTGAGATGGCACTCCCGCTACTATTTTCTTCGGAATCTCGACCACAACCCCTCGCTCACTCAAGCCTGTAGTCACAACTACGAGCAAATTATTCATTCGCTCCCGTTTCTGGGAAGAGCTCTTCCGTACCCGATGAATTTTCGCTCGAATGTGGCTAGCATGGTTTTCTGCTGCAATTTTGGCTTGCCTCCTCCACAAGTTCAAATCCGTATACGGTGTTTGGGTCGTCCAATCTATTAGCAACTTGCCCCCGTCCAACCTATCCCCTGCACCTGACTTCCCTGCAACAGTGCAACCACTGAGTGTGCTTAGTTCCAAATTAAACCAAATTTCTGAGAAAAAACTCGCCATGTGCTCTCAATCCGAATTATTCCACCTCTATCTCCTTTTTCCCAGGTGTCACTTCGGCCATTTATCCAATCCCACAAGGTCGCTCATGGCCAGCAATGGTTTTTAGCTTCAGTTCATGCCGGCTGGCTATGTATTTGAAATAGTCGGACCCCATGCCCCTTGTTCCCAACAAGTTTGGAAAGAAGCATTCTATTACTATTTCATCGGATATACCCTACTGTTTACGACATACTCCTCCTTTTTTGCAATCCGCACCCCACAAATGCCCCCATTCATGCTTCATTCTAACTGTAAATATTTGATCGTGCCAGACGATATGCCACCCACATGTTGGGAATAAACATTATTATTTTCATTATTTCCGTCAATGAAACTAACGAAACTCTAGCCCATAGGCTTTTATAGCTTAATCTGCTGCGTATTCAATCGTCAGTTTTTACACGGATGCTCCCATGATACCCTTTTACCTTCAATGCTTCAAGATTGCTTCCAGCTCTAAACCAGCACCAAACAATTCAGTATGCTCTTACTTCATAGACTTTCAAGAATTCGAGCCCTCCATCACTAATGTATCATCCATTACGTTGACAATTGAAAGTCCCCACCTTTACTCCCTCCTTATTTGTAACTACCGCTCCACTTCTGTTTTTAGTGTGTGTGAACTGACATTTGATTGTCCTCATCACTTCATCCATTTGGCCTTGAGGTCACTCGGCCATTTGTAGCCGACTTTGTGCACGCAAGACTGCCTCACGTGGTAGCCCGTTAACTCCATTGGTTTGTACTTTTGTAGTTCAAGTGGACCATTTGTTTCGGAAAAGTATCTACTGTCGAGGTTTGTATACTTTGTGAATTTATCGTGCATTAATAGTACCATATAGAAACCCAGCTCCCACTTTGTTTTGTTTTCCCGAAGGTTCTGGTATTACGCGTCACTCGAAGATACCGTTTGCCTGTTATAGCTACCTTTCTCTAAAAAAACTGCAAGTGTCTCCAGCATTCTCGCAGAATTCTCTTCAGGTTTTGGAAAACTGATGCAACGCATCTTTCATTCAGAACGGTGACTACACCAGTTGTTGACAGCATTTGGTCTCGTCAAAACCCCCATGAGGTGCTACCCCCACAAGTTTCGCTTCCACGAAACTACGCCTTTTGACTCAATCATTCAACCGCCAAATCTAATTGCATAGCAACTTTCCGCTCAACTGCGTCCTAAAAATTTAGCAAAGATCCTTCGGAGGGTAAATCGACGTTGTTTCGACCACCTCACAATTGCGTAACATACACAAAACCAAACTTACCAAGTGCATGATGAAACCGCGTATCCTGAAAGACTGGCTGGCTTGGACCTTTTATGTTTCCACTATTCCTATCCACTTTTGTCCTACGTTGATACCGTTTCTGTCATCCACCAATCCCTCCACATTCACCACCCCTTCCGGCACCATGCACCCACCACACTGAAGATGCGGAACGCCGCACGTTTCATAAGTTTCAGCTGCACACCCCACACTCAGAGGCTCCCTACCCAATTAGCAGACCCACACCGAACCGTTTGCCATGTGTTTACACCCACTCTACCCAGTATCTCCCTCTTTATCATCAGCGCTGAATATATCTTGACCGACTCTGAACTCCAGTCAACCCTGCTTCATGTAAAAAACGCCGTTCGCCCTATTGTAGGTAGTGCTGAATTCCAACTTAGGCGAGATCAGTAAGTTCACAATTGGTACGGTTCATTCGCCAATAGGCCTATCAACAGTACTGTTTACTGTACTCTCGTTAGTGCCAAAACTCCATAACCTCGCAGCTGATTTCGCCGCAGCACGACCATTCCGACTTATGGGCCCAGAACAAGGCTCTCAAATGAGACTTGAAATATGAATATTTCAAGCCCTCATTACATAATCCACTGCTTTGGCAGGATCACCTAAATGTTGAGAAGCTGGAACGTCTGTTTCAAATCGGAACATCATGCAAGCCTCAGTGAAGATAGTATCCTGAAAGAGACTACAGAGGTCACCTAAATTTCTACAGAGTAGACCAACCGATCCGAAGTAGTAGGTTGCATCCATATACCACCACTGACCTCTGTCTATATTGCCGGATTGCCCTGTATCAACCCTCTTTGTGGACGCCATTCATGTGCCGGACGAATTCAACCCGCCGGATATCCCCTGGTCTTCCACGGCAGGCCATACCCAGCACGCCTCAATGCTTGCCCAACTTATTGTAGGGGGCTGATCTGGTACCAGCACTAGTACCAGCGCCATTATCGACCTGAAAACGGAAACCGGAGTTCCGATCTAAGAGAACGAGACGGCGATTGTTGTGATCTAGATCATGTGTACTACCGATTGAAATGTAACTGCGGATGGTGACACCCGAAATGACCAAAGTTCCGTGCATTTTCGTGCAAATCCACCCAACCGGGTATTGTACCAGTATTGCCCTGAAGAACGGGATACGGAAATAGAGCGATGACATCTCTGTTGATGCGGAGGTGTAAATCGACGACGTAGTGTACGATTTAAACTAAAAGCTGCCATTTACCTGGCCAGTTCGTCGATACGGGCGTGGATTGAGGAAACAGTTGTGGACGTCGGAGGAGTTTGTGTTAAGTGAGCAGCAAGTTGATCCACAAAGTTCATGGAAAAGCGAACATATACCGCCTAGGGTCAGCTTCACATTCCATTCACATAGAAGGCCAATGAAATACGCCGGATTTCAATCAAACCAGACGGATTGGCCGACACTTTTTACGGTTGATCTTATCAACGGATTGCGGGGACATTGTGGGTTTTAAAATATTGGAATATGCGGTTTTAAAGGAACCTTTTTTCTCATTTGGAGTAGTTGATGAGTAACCTTTATCCGAAGTTGATCCGCGCTGTATTAGGGACCCAGTTCAGGTCATTTTTCATTCGAGCCCCCGCGCTGGTGAATAGTTGCTAGACCCTAAGAACTTAAGTAGCGGTGCTCAGTATTCGAACAATCAAATTGAATTTTCCAAAGCTACGACGTATCCCTGATGGACTGAAACAGGCAGGCAACTGACTTAAAAAGTATCAGTTCATATTTTGAGCCCATCTCGGCATCCTGGGGTCCCAATGATGCTGAGAAAGTATTCCAAATGTAGGTTTCTGCCAAGTATAGAGCTGCCTCAGTGGACAATATAATTAGGCGATTGGCAAAAATATGGAAGTAGATTTGAATGATTTTTGGTTTGCTTACATGCACAACCAAATGGGACATTTTGAAATAAAACGCTTTATTATACTCGACAACGTTTTTTAGCTAAGAGCATTGTGCGACCAGAGTCCATTAAGAAACGGCGCAATATTTTTTTGCCTCTCTTCCAGTTCAACGAAAGACACTGAATGAAAAGAACAAACGCAACCCAAGGGGTTCAGAAAAGAGCGTTTGTCCTGCGTATTAGTTGGTGAAATCGTGAGACGTGTTAATATGTTCGTATGAATCATTTAAGCCGGCTACGAAACTGACCCGCGTAACACGGAGGTCTTGGTGGGCCAATCAATGGTGGCGATTGTGGTACGTATGGGCGGGGCCGTCAACTACAATGCGCCCGATTTTGGATTATGTGATGGAACCAGTCAAGAATGTCACTATTACCACAACTTTTCGATTTTTTATTTTTGTGACCTATGAGGAGTTCATGAGAGGTTCCGTAGGATTTTAATAATAAATAGAATCTTAATTCGGTTTATATGCACTGCAAAAGCGTTCTTAAGTGTTTTTTTCCGGTTATCTCCGTCTCCGCGTAAGGTGTAACATTTTTTATGTATAATCCTCGGCGCCTTACCCGGTTTATACATGGATGTGATGGGAGTGTTTCCGACAACTCAGTGATATCTAAAGCGCCATTCAGCAATTATGTATAACTATACAATCGAAAATGAGGTATTTATCGTGCAAGTCCAATTTGTATGTGACGAACTAACGATAAACTGTTCCCGAGGTTGTGGTAAGAACATCAGACCCATGGTGTACACGTTCCATGACAGATTGCGAAGGAAGGGGGCCATCACTGACGTGGTGTCTGCGTAGTATTCAAACAAAATGCTTAAGGGTCCGATATGTGTGCACTGTCCTTAGATCAGACCAGGGGATGATTTTCCCCATGCCTCATCTAGACAAACCGTGACAAGCTCCAACTTTTCTTTAGTATTTATCTGGCGTTTACCAATAACTCACTCCCGGCGTTCACTACCTCATTTCTGGAGAAGTCAATATGAGGTTCTGATCTCGCGCTCTACCTGTGCGGCGGAGGTGAGCTGATGGTCTCTGTGCTCCTCCCCCAGTTTGAATTTACATAAGTCAGAACCTCGTAGGATGCGTATCAGTATCTGGCTGTCAGTCGTTTTGGAGTACATTCGTGGATTCCGACCACGCGCTCGTCCGCAGTCGCCTCTTTCGTCGCTTTTCAGGGCTGCGTAATGTGCAGACGAATCGCTTAGCAACTGACAGCTTGGTGGATCCCGAAGTTACCTGACCATCTTCTGAACTCTTTCAGCATCTCCACCGTCAAATATCAGTTTGCACTGAAACGGATCCGCCACATCTTCGCACAAGGTTGAAAGCTATGCATGTGACACGTCGATGACAGATCCATTCAAGTTCTACTATCAGACCGAACAGAGACCTTCCAGTCACTAAATTCGTGCCCTAATTACTGAGTAATCTCTCCCGGGAATGTCTGAAGATCGTTTGTTTGAGTCACACTACCGATCCCCGGAATCACCTGTGAAGGAGGCCATCAACGATCTAAATGGTGTGACTATCTTCAATAAAGGAGGACACCTCGACCGCTTGGCCGATCACTTTGAACAATTCCCGTGATAACCTGTAATTGCGGTACAACCCCGGACGATGAGTCTGGAACCCCGTACGGCCTCGGGAGTTTTGTTTCATATGTTCTCAGGCTTTACAGATCTGCTGGCCCGGACGTCCTCCCGCTCGCATTGTTCAAAGGCGGAAGTAAAGTACCCATCTAGCAGATGTTTGATTTATTTTCATGCACCTGAACAACGGAGAAAGTCCCACATAAGTGGAGAGGATCGGTGATAGTGCCCAGTTAAAAACGGACTAGGAGTCAGGGCGGTGATTACGGGGGTTCAGCTTCACCTCAGTAGTCTTGGCGTCACTTGTCCTTTGTTGGCATACGGTGGTCCGTGAAGCACTAACTAGAGCGAAGCAAGAGGGATTTCGGCCTGGTTCAGGTTGCCTTGACCAATTTTCACACTGCGGGAGATACCCGAACAATGCCATACGTATTTATTATTTTCTTCCTTACGTATAAGCGACCTACAATGTTGGTGCTCATTGATCCTCAGGGCACATTCGATTCGGTTCACCTATCATTCTTTCCAACACACTCGGCCAGAATATAACAGGTTCTTTGAATTTTCGGAATTACGAGCTGTTGAGAGGTACGGATGGCTTAACAAAAATTTCCGTACACAACATCGTGTCCGTCAAAGGTGCTCACTCTCCCCAGTCCTGTTTAATTTCGTGGTCGATGAGATAATGAGACGAACACTGGAAGTCCTTCAAAACGCTGATGTTCAGAAAGTTACTGGCGAAAACCTTGTCCATTGACTATGTAGGCGACGTCGTTCCGTCGTTTGACTAAGGAAGGCGTAGCTGTTTTTGGGCGATCTGACCGGAGTCAGTGTGTCTTTTGGCACGCGCTTTGTACTCGCAAATTGTAACGTAATGCCTCTGGATTTGTAAGCACTGAGCACATCACTTACAATCCAGGAATAGGCAAGTGAGGTTGGATAACTACTTGGAAATTGTATTAACAGATGGGGTCGATGGATGACTCTGCAAGGCTCGGGTGGCGTTTTCCAGTTTGAGTCACCTGTGACGTCAAAGGGGCATACACATGAATCTCAAGAGACGTGTGTATCATGCTACAGTGGTAGCTGTTCAGTTGTGTGGCTTTTAAGCCGTGACCTCTCTAAGCATCTCCAGGTCTTCGACAACCGTTGTCACAGAAAAATAGCTCATGTAGGCTGGTGTAGGCGAATTCGTAGAGAAGGAATTCGAAAGTGTTCGGTTTTGCGGCGGAGGCTTTACTCGGAGTATGTGTCCAAAAGCTCAGTTGGTTGGGCTGTATGGTGTATAAACCGAATAAGCGTTTACCGAATAGAATGCTGTTTTCCGTGCCCAATCCAGATTGATGCAAGAAGAGAGGTGGTCAACCTTTTACCTGGTAGGATGTATGAAAGAGATTTCGAAAACTGGGTGCTGTTGGTGCTACTCGCCCTCCAGGAAGGGGAACTCGTGATTACAACTTCGCCTGGTTGAAGACGCCGCAAGATATAGCTACTAAACCATGTCAATGGTGTTCTTACCGTCAGTTTCGATCCAGACTGTCTGAATGCATGTGCCTAGGGGGTGTAAGCACCTTAGAATAATTCTGGTGCGCTAGCACTAAGTCCGCTCCCCATCCACCTTTATTTCTTTCATCACAAAAGGCTTCGAAATAGATTATGGTTTTACGGCCGCGAAGCACTAGTGTTGAACACTGATATGCTTTCGATGACGAAGCTGGTTGTGGTTATGGATTCACCGTGGTAGACTGAGTGGCTGGCTTTGAGGTGGTCGCGAAAAGTCCCCGGAATCCGTAATTCTGTTGTATGATCCCCGGGGTCTCCAGCGCTCCTACCGACCCCAACGGTTCATCATTGAACTGAATATATTCGTAGTGGCACTTGGGGTTGGATACCGCCATATCTACTAACTGTGCCTCGTATATGCAACGAGGCCTTTCGTTTGTTGCAGTCGTCCTATCCATTACAATCTTCATCGACAGCATGACATCAGTGTTCAACAGCGATGCTTCAATTGCGTACAACCATGATTTATTTGAAGGCCTTATTGTGAAGAAAAGTAAAGATGTACGGGGAAGAGACTTAGTGCTAACTTATTGCAATCATTCCGAGGTGCCTACACCTCTAGGCACGTGTAGCTCAAGTAGTTATAGTGTCCTCTTCAGGCTGTACAATCACCCACACACAATCCCTTTCCTTCAGGGCTCACATCCATTGCGCCCAAACCCAAGGTTTCGTCCTTTTCCTTCATAGGAATGATGGATGTTAGCTGGTTGTAGGTATACTGTGTTAGCCTTTTGCTGTAAGAGCTAGGGTCATCACCTACTGTTCAGTGAAGGTTGGCTACAGCAGCAGCTATACTCCATGGGTTCGTCTCAAGGTCTACCCTTATCCCAAAGCAATCAGAGATCGATTTGAACGATAGCATGGTTACTCTTCCGTGAGGGTGATTGAATGGTGAACCTTTGTACATTCTTGAAGCGTATCAGTACCGAATCATGGGTTGCGTGTTGTTGCCTGTAAATATCATAGAGCTAATAACGTGTTGATACGGTACCTATCCGGCTGCCTGAAAGAAAAACTGCCTCTTTGGGTTATTCTCCACCACAGGTGCTCTGCAGTTTATTCTCATAGCATCTCGATCTAGCAAGGGTCAACCTGAGAACAGGCGTAATCTACGGACCCAGTTGTGAGTCTGCCGTCGAGCCCACATACAGACTTACTATCCACAACTCAAGTGCCCGTTACAAACTCCCTGTAATTGTTTGATTAGTCGGGAGCACGAGTAGTCTCTCTACTGACGGGCGAAGCCTCCTTCTCGCATAAATAGTACATCGTCGCGTTTGTCGCACTCCCCAGAATACTGTCATTCATCAGTGCCGTTTGCCTAGTCTCAGAATCTCGTCCATCTTGTTAGACTGTACACATTGCACGCTATGACTTATCCACTTGGAGCGTACGAGGGATGAACCTACAGTTCCACCCAAAAAACCTTATGGTTATATCACTCGGGCACGTAGCTCGAGTGCTGACCTCATTTTATTGCGTAGCCACTTTCGCAGCATTATCGGTAGCGTTGGTAGAGGCTAGTCGCTTTAACTATAAACTCAGCGGTGCTCTGCTAACTTAAAAATCCAATGTTTCGCGGTGGCAATTTCATCCCCGACGTCCAGATTTCATGCGCACCGAGGACGTCAAAAGACTTTCAGTGTTTGACCACTGCTGTTTTCGGAACATTGTGCGAGTCTGGTGAGAACACCAGATAAGTGATGTTGAAGTATATTGAAATAACTTGACCACGATGGATGAACTGATCACACTGCATCGGTTGCGCTGGTTTGGCCACGCGCTGCGTATGCCAGTCGACCGAATTCCTCGAAAGGGTCTTTCCGCACAACCACATGAAGAGTGGAAGAGAGCCAGAGGCGGTCAAACAATGACTTGGCAGCGAAGTATAAAAGCCATTACCAGAAAACTCAGCCGCGCTGATCACTGCCGTCTTCCTGGATGGGGACCGCGAGACGGACCATATCAATGGTTGGAGCCACTGTCACACATGGCCCAGTCACACCCTCAATGGCGCTCAAGCATCCAAACCTGCACTCCACAGCTCCCTTCCCATCCCCCACTTAATAGTCCACTGAGTGTTGTATTCACTCACTAATTTATCAGCTCCCGCATGCAATGCGCAGCTACCTCCCCACCTCCCCCAATCATCGGTGAACGAAACTGTGGCAGCTACAACCACTGTAAGAAAAGTGCGCCGTCCCTACAGCTGACAATGATGATGATGGTACCTTAAAAGTGGACCATTCGGGCTATCTCAGGCCTGTCACCGCTGCCCTGCAGTCAAACATTTGGACTAAAGTCTTCCGTTGAGGGCCCTGATCGAGCTTCGTCTATGTTTTGGTGCCGTGACAGCATCTCAGCCCACATAAAACCATGAACTTTACATATAAAAGCAAATTCGAACCAAATCTTTCTTTGAGTGGTGACACAAACCGGGTCGCCTCATTCGCTACACAAGGCAGAGAGGATGAGCGGAAACACGCGAATTCTGACATCTATCTTTCTTCATTTTTACGACAGTTAAGTAGTTTGTATTACTGATGTGCTGCTGTCAATGATGGGGATGACTGCAAAGTAGGTTGGTTCGTAGGAGTCACTCATCTTTCACACACCGTCGTTGGCATGGCCATATGACCAGTCACATCGCCTTTCCGCTCAGAATTCTCCATTTGCATAAGCCAACACTGTAACCACATTTTTGTTTCCGCTTCCTCATTAAGAGGTAGCAAATTTTCGGATTTCGCAACGCATTGCGTACTAATATGTGTGCCGCCTTTTCCTTCCACAGGTCCCTGAGCCATGAGCAAGGTGAAATGATTGCCCTAGTTTCACATACTTTCGATATATTCTCAAGACTAGTAAGTATCAGTGTACTCCAAGGTCCTTCGTCCTTTCTTGTGCTTGAAATACCCAGGTATAATTTATGTTATAAATGTTCATTCGCTTCTGTCATGTACATTTACATACGGTGTTTAATAGGCCGAACACTTCTGAAACCCCATTGTTTTGAGTTGCCTAATACACCTGCACACCAACTGCCTGTTTAAGACATATGTCTAGGTTCCAGGAAGCTATGCTTCATTGTGCTCTTTCGCAAATGAAGTAGATCTTGTTCCATATTTCCACATCAAAACGATTACGTTATCATTAATGTGACTCAGTCCATAAAGGACAGCGCTAAATACTTATCTACAGGAAACATAGTTCGTATGCTGATACCTCTTGACAGCCTGTTGAATGCTTCGTGAACAGTGACTTCGTAGTCCATTTTGACTTTGCTGCATAACGACATTGTTTGAATTTGAGGTACTCCTCGTTCGAAACTCAGAAAATTTATTCCAGCCAAGAGCTCTACTTTTTCCAATCTAACTTCACCATGTATTTTCGATCGCTAGCGAGTATCATGGTTTCGGTTTTTCTTGGTCGAATCAGATGTGGATCCAGTGGGTTGAGAAATTTTTTTATACGATTGCACTAGTAACCCGGGGTGTGAGAGATCGTGTTGTCGGAAAGTGCCATCAAAACTTGAATCTAGTAGTTTGCTATCTTAAAAATGTTATTGTGTATCACGTCTAGTATCACTTTCTGGTTTTGGTCCTAGGTGTTCCGCTGAATGAGGTATGGGCTGCCAACAGGTGTAGATATCCTATGGGTGGTTAGGGTTTTGTATCCGACCCCCGTTGCGCTGTTCCCAGCATATGTTGTTCCGATAGTCAATACTTGAAGTGATACTATATGCGAAAATTTGACGACCTTCACTATCGAATGTTGTCGACTTGGATTTCCTTGGCTCGTTAAATTTTGTTTTGCATTGCATGGGCCGGAAAACAGAGGCTGATTTAAACATACACCTTTGAGCTTATTAGCTCAATAAAGTTCAACAAAGTCATTGGATATCGGTTGGCGCCGTTATATCATTCATACGAGTTACCGATACTTGGGCACTGTTGCTCCTGAATGTTTGGCACACCTTAATCTCATTTACTTGCGCGAACCTTTCTCAAAGTTAAGTTCTCCAGTACTGAGAGCGTCACGCTTATTTTCGTCCCGACTAAAGTAAGGCCACACTTTTCTCGAAACTCGTTATGTCAGAACATCTGGCGTACTCACTCATGATGGCTCCAGATGGTTCAGTGGTTAGAGCGCGAATTTCCTGACCAGAAGATCTGTTGTTCGAACCTGACTTCTACATCTCTACATCTCATCTCTACATCTCGTTTAAATTTGGCCAACCTGACAGTATCGTAGCCCTCGAGCTTCCTTCGGGTGACATGGCTGCTAGGTACCGAAAGGGTTACAGATGGTTAGAGCCGAATTTCCTGACCAGAAGATCTGTTGTTCGAACCTGACTTCTACATCTCTACATCTCATCTCTACATCTCGTTTAAATTTGGCCAACCTGACAGTATCGTAGCCCTCGAGCTTCCTTCGGGTGACATGGCTGCTAGGTACCGAAAGGGTTACAGATGGGGGGATCTTTGGAAAAAATGCAAAATGTTTCGATGTCTTTGTGTTGAAGATATCCTGTCTAGGCATGGAAATTACACGCAATACTTGGCTGGCTTCATTCGATGTAGGCACCTTTTCATCAACTCAGCTGCTGTTCTTCCATTTCGACTAACCATGCCAGGGAATATCTCCTTTGGGTAGTGCTGTTCACTTGATTTGTTTGTTCTACGCCCTACTGGTTCTGGTATGTATGGGTGCTTACTTCGCTACTCTGATTTGTTCACTTTAGCTATATTCTTTGCGCTCTGTGTGCTCTCTCCGCCGACTGAGTTTGCTCTTACCTGTCGGAAGCCCTGCTCCACGATTGAACTTGCAGCTCTTCCGTCCTTCATCCACCGTTGTTCCTATGAGATGGAATTTTTCTGGTGGAACGTGTGCCTCAGACGAAGTAAGTTACTAGTGCCGTCGAGCATCTGGTGAATTAGATATTCAAACTGCCTAACTTTATTTCTCATTTACTGCCTAGCCACATCCTTATAAAATAAGTACACTTATTCATTGACTCAGTTAAGTTATCGTATTTTGTGGAACGAAGCTGTATTTGGCATTTTCGGAAATACTAATCTTGGAATCAATGCTGAAATTGTTCGCTGGACAATCCCCAGTGTAGTCCTAACCACTGTTTCGCACATGTTTGGTTTGGTACCCATTCATCCAAAACAACCCCTAAGTTGGAACAATGACTGCGCAAAGATCAAGCTGTTCCCGTTGATGCCAACCCCTTCCGTGGGAATTCACCGTCAAACCTAGACTCATTCAGTGGGAGCATGGATCAAAAAGCGCTCAGGTCCCAGTAATGATGATTGCGCACCCTGTTCTGTGCTCTGCGACCATGCTGCAGTATGGAGTTCCGGAACTTCGACTCTTCGACTAACATACAATAATGTATTGAGCGCTTTTGACCACCATTACGGGGCGAAATTGCTCAGTGGTTAGAGCGCGAATTTACTGACCGAATGGTCTGAATCCTTTCAGCTGTTGAGCTGTAGCAACCATTTGGTGCCTAACTGCCATGCCACCCGATGGTTGCACGAGGGCTGGGATACTGCTAGGTTGCTCAAGCCTACAGAGAGGAAGTCGAGAGGCACAGGGCGGGTTCGAACCACAGGCCTTCCAGGTTGGTGATTGGAAAGTGTGTCGCGACTTGCATTTCTGCCTTGCGGTCAGGCTTTTGAGCTTTGGTTGAGGACCCTAATCGTCCTCCTGTCTAAGTTTGGATGCATTGGAAGCATCCCAGCCCGTGTATAACCATGATAAAGCTAAAAACATTCATGCCATATCGGTCGTCGCGTGGCGTCACCAGCTGGGTGGCCTTATTTACTGCATACAACAAAACGGGTAGGCGAAAACCCATACCTTCACGGTTTCGCTCTTCTACAACATCCCACCAAGGACTGACCGTTTTACTCGCCATGCATCCATCCCAGCTGCAGCTTTTCCGCGTCCGACTTCAGTAACTATCCTAAACAATTTGAAGTCTGTTTTCAATCTGCGAAATCCCGTCTACTTATCTGCCTTTAGTGTTCGCACACTCGAGCAGGCAGGACAACAGGTGGCTCTTACTCGTATGCTGGATTACCTCTGTATTGATGTATGCTGTCCGTCAGAAACAACGATACAGCACGCAATTTCTGTCCAGCTCATGGTTGAGCACCTCAGATGATGTAAAGGCCACTGGACACGCCTTCGGTCTCAGAAGTGTCCGAGTGTATTCTCTACTCAAGCATCATTGTGCTGCTGGTCTTGACGACCATCCATCTGCTCTGTTTAAGGATATCGATGGGTTTGTCAGCCATCGCCTGTTTAGCCTGTTCAGTTCTATCTCATCATCATCATTGTCAGCTGTAGGGACGGCGCACTTTTCTTACAGTGGTTGTAGCTGCCACAGTTTCGTTCACCGATGATTTGGGGAGGAGAAGCAGGTAGCTGCGCACTGCATGCGGGAGCTGATAAATTAGTGCGTGAATACAACACTCAGTGGACTATTAAGTGGGGGATGGGAAGGGAGCTGTGGAGTGCAGGTTTGGATGCTTGAGCGCCATTGAGGGTGTGACTGGGCCATGTGTGACAGTGGCTCCAACCATTGATATGGTCCGTCTCGCGGTCCCCATCCAGGAAGACGGCAGTGATCAGCGCGGCTGAGTTTTCTGGTAATGGCTTTTATACTTCGCTGCCAAGTCATTGTTTGACCGCCTCTGGCTCTCTTCCACTCTTCATGTGGTTGTGCGAAAAGACCCTTTCGAGGAATTCGGTCGACTGGCATACGCAGCGCGTGGCCAAACCAGCGCAACCGATGCAGTGTGATCAGTTCATCCATCGTGGTCAAGTTATTTCAATATACTTCAACATCACTTATCTGGTGTTCTCACCAGACTCGCACAATGTTCCGAAAACAGCAGTGGTCAAACACTGAGTCTTTTGACGTTCTTACTCAGGTTCCTGGCCGTATACTAATATGGAGCGCACCGCAGCATTGTAAACTCGACCCTTGACAGGGAAGTTGATGTCAAGCCTGTGCCACAGGTGAGGCAGGTTCACAAAAGCTGCTCTGGCCTTCCCAATCCAGATGAAAATACCATCCTTCGCGAGGCCACCGGGACTGATATAGCTGGCCAGGTAAACAAATTTGTCTATTACCTCGGTCATCCGTAAGCATGAGGCTAGGGTTCGAGTCGATCCAGTCTTACAGTAGCACTTTACACCCTGCATATGTGAAGCGCATGCCAAACCGTGAGGCGGAATTATTTACGTCGTTTAATATTGTTTGATTACCACGGGTCTGATTGGGAGAGACTGTTCGAGACAACTGGGGTGAGCCAATAATAGTTTCCATTTTCAAAAATGATACTAGCAGTGAATGTAGTAACCACATAGGTGTTAATTTCACTCCCGTTGCAACAAAATTTATGGCGTCAGTGATTCTTTGATGTCTTACTATGACACGCGAAACCTTGACTCGTGAGAATCATGTGGGATTTCGACCTGGTAGGGGCTGTATTGACCACGTCTTCACGCTCCATCGGGAGTTAAAACAACGCTTCATGTGCAGAGGATCCACAGTCTTCTTGTTCCTTGACTTCAAGGATGCTGGGAGGTCGGTCAGTGGTGTTAACTATACTTGCTCAATAGGATATGCCTCAGAAATTTGTGGACATAATCCGATCTCTATATTCGCCTACTTCTGGGAGTGAGTCTGAGGTGGGCTCTGTAAATGCTTCCCTACAAAAAGTGGTGTCCGACAAGAGTGTCCACTCGCTCGGTCCTTGTTTGACTTCATCGTTGATGAAGTACCGAGGCGAACGCTGGAAGGTCTTCCAAACCCCGGTGTTCAACTTGTTACCGGTGAGACCCTTGTCGATCTGGAGCACGCAGACGACGTTGCTCTGATCTTTGGTGACCAAGCCGAAGCAAAAGCCCCGTTGAATAAACTGGCCACTGTCATACCATCTTTCGATATGCGCCATGCATCTTCAAAGTGCAAAGTCATGGTTCAAAACATGCAGTCTCTCTGAACTTAACCCTTATAATTCAACGAGAACCACTAGAGGTCGTGAAGAATTTTACTTACCTCGGTAGTTGGATTGCTTCTGGCGGAACGGTGTTTGATGAAGTCAGTACAAGAATCGCAAAAGCTTGAATCACGTCTGTTGAGTAGCGTCACGTGCGGCGCCAAAAACGCAAATCACCGGGTCTTAAGGGTTGCGTGTACCAGGCTACTGTAAGCGTTGTGTTGTATGACTGTGAGACGTAGCGTCTATAGACAGTTGATGTGAGGCGTCTTCAGATTTTTCACCACCTTTGTCTCAAAAGCGCTGCTGGTGCTGGATGGCGTCAACGGATTAGTAACAAGGTAATTACAAAACAGGTGTTTATTTGTGCAGCAAGTAACTCAATCACGGAAAACATCCAGCACCATAAACTACATTGGCTCGGCTATGTGCTACGCATGTCAAAACACCATCTCCCAACACGAATGTTCTCGATGCCTCAAGAATATCGTGAGCTGCGAGTGAACTACCCGCAGTTCAAAACACCATTCCCAACACGAATGTTCTCGATGCCTCAAGAATATCGTGAGCTGCGAGTGAACTACCTATGACTTGGCAGAAGGGTGTGAAAAGTTTGGGTGTTGTTGTTGTACACCTTTCAGGTGGAGTGACTCATTCTGCACCCGATTAAATATATCGCTAGAAGTAGTGGCTGGTTGATGTCAGTTTCCAAATCGTCTGAGCGCTTGTAGATGTAGGTACCTAAGAATGCTTGACATATACCAGCTTTAGGTCCGCTTCCTCACTCATTCTTTTTTTCACTCTAAAGCTTTAAATTAGATGAAGTTTATGGTTGTACGGCATTGAAACATCAGCATCAACACTGATGTTGCTGTTTTTGATGACGTTGATGATAGTCTTGGTCTTGCTGATCTTGGTCGATCATCATTACTGCTCCAATACTGTCCACAATTACTGAGATCTTTGAGTTCAATTACAAAGCTTTTGTATTCCTTCTACCTCTCTTAGACCTATACCACCACCAGCAGCCTCACCGATTTTGATGAAGACAATGAAGGAATCAATCTGGGTGCAACGCTCACATCTACTCCCACGTCCAGCAGCTTCGCGAAAACTGAACTGAGACACTGGAATTCAACTAAGCCTGGGACATATGAAGAGCGCTCTTTTTCCGACCAAGAAAGAACCGTTTCTGAATGTGCCAGAAAACATCGGTATCGACAGCTAGCTGCTCGCGGTTGCTCTGCTGAACGTGTTCACGTACCTGTCTATGTGCGTGGAGGACCGAAGTCGTCTGCGCGTCCTAACAGCCACTGTTCATACGTTCCCGTCCGGACTTCAGGCCGAAATGGATGGTCCAAAAACCTGAGGAATCGTATCACCAAACCGCTTTCGGAACCGACTCAATTTCAAGGTGCTTTTGCTTTGCTACTTATTTCTATTGTCACTATCGGTTGAATTTTTATCCTGAAGAACCGAGAAAAATCGCATCACTGTTTCATCCTTGTTGAGAATCGTCAACAGTATGCATCTCACAGATTTCTGTGACAGTGTTCTCTAACCGAACAGAATATCTCGGTAGAGAATTTCCAGGGGTCCACGGGGATGAGGTCCTCCAGATTCGAAAATTGACGGTTGTTAGGGTTAATCTGATATCTACATAACTCTTCACTCGTTTGTATATCTAACGTTTGGTTTCCGGTAAGCGGTGAATCTCATGTATTAGTAATGGCAGACTCATCGTTAGGACATGTTGCACTTCAAGAGTCCCTTAATCGTGGTCGGGATTATCAGAGAAATACCGCACGGGTAAAACGTTGCAAAAACATGAGTTCTGTAGGCACGTAAAAACAGTCTAATTCGTGTTTCTTATACATTCACCCCTGGGTTACATGTTGCGTGCGCTTGTGGTTGCAATACGCCTTCGTCACATCACAAACCAAGGGCAGGTTTGCTGATACGTTGACGGACATTCAAAGGATAATGGAGGTAGGCCTAACGAGCATGCAATCGGGTAGGTGAAACTGGCACACGATATCACATACCCAAGCATGCCTTGGAATGAGTTGAGTGCGCATAGCCCACCCAGCAGGCTGTTTCTTAGGCTTGCCACTAAAGTTGACCTTGCCACAATGCGCGATTTTCCTCAACTCCGCTGTTCATTGTTTTACTCAGCCGGTGAACTGTTTCTAGGCTGCTATCGTTAGAAGTGTGAAAAAACCCTGTTCGCAATTCTTATTATGTTTCTATGGTAATTAATTGCTTTGCTGTTCACAAGAGCTCTATAATAAACAAGAGTTGTTGGTGAAAAATCATATAAATCCATAGGTTTGGAGACGGTAACCTACTAGATGAAGTTGTGGGCTATCTTTCATCTCAAAACATAGGAAAGTTGAGTATTTGGTCTATGGTACCAACCCTTAGCGTTACGTTTATGTGCCAATTTACCTATGCGAATTTAGTTACAGATCTAAATAAAGAGACGAGGGCAAATTGAAACGCAAGCTAACGCAATATGATGCTTGCCTATTTAGGTATTCCTCAGCGTTTCCTGGAAAATATTTTCTGTGGACTGATACTGTCTTCAAAATGAGTACATTAAGTGTGCCTATTAACATTTGCCTTTCTTCGGGTCTATAACAAAGCCAGATTTTTCTATTCGGCTACCGTGACTCCTTTCCGTTTTACCTTACGCTCGTCTACGTGTCCGGTTCGCCTCACTACGACAAATATGCAATTGGACCTTTCCACTTATCCTTTAATCTGATCTTATTTGGTGGAAATTTCTGCGCTTGATTACTTTTCTTATTCTGGTTGATGACTTTGAACTCCTTCTCCATTTTCAGGACGTGGCCTTCTGTTTCATATTACGACGACTAGGGTTCTTCTGACCTCGTATCTTCTATCTACTTCGCAGACCAGACATCTTGGCGACTAGTCTGCTCGGTTCTAATCACTGCTATTAGGTGAAAGTCCACATATGAGGACGTGGCTTCACAATTTTAGACCATCTTGTGTTCCAAGTTCTTTACCAGTTAAAGTTGTTCATGGCTAGGGCTAACGCTTATCCTCCATGTCTTGAATTTTCCTACATGGTTTTCATGTGATTTTTGTGGCACTCAGTAAACAAGCCAACTAGTTTGAATTATTGTGATTATAGATCTCTAGTTTTGTATCTCACGTCAATCTATTATGAATTTTCCCTCTTTTGCATTTCCAAATCAGTTGATTTGATGTGTATCATCAGTCACTGATTACTGTATGAGTGCGGTAAATGCCTTGCAATTGGAATCGAAGTTCCCTGTATTGTGTGATAGGCTTTCTCTGTGCACCACTTTATTTCGCTGTGCTTCATCAATCGTCGAAACCAGATACTTAACTTATTTTACGACGCTTCAGGCGATGTTCATCGAACAACAGGACATGTGGTATTACGTCCGCGTACCAATAATAGTCGAATGTACCGAGGATCAAGTTCGGACGAAGCTAGTCACCACCGTGGTCACGAACCCCGACATCAGCTCCCAGATGCGCATCGGATCAGTCAACTGGAAACTGAATTGTCTCGATTGCGATCCCAGTTAGCCCGGCTGATCGTAATGCAGGAAGGCAAACAGCTACTGGCCGGCTCGAGCGAAGAATATGAACCTCGACTAGAGGGAGATGGAGAAAGTGACATTGATCCTGTTGGAACAGGCGATAAGCAGTTATCACACCCTGCGGTTTTGGATTCCGAAGAAAGCCGTGCTTCCACTCCATATCATCCAGCTCCACCACCCACACCAGTTATCATCCCTCCTCCCCCTCCACTATCCTTACTTCCTTCGCCACCTGCGCCTAAAGAGGATTGGAGGGCACGTCTGGTTGAAATCAGAAAACAAAAATATGGAGTAAGTTCATTCATTGTGGTTGGTTTCTTAGAGGAGTGAGGTCCACACAAACTTAATTGAACGACAACATTCTTGCCGTCTGGGTCTTGGATGTCTTTTTCCGACTACACTAATATCAACCTTGCAGACCAGTCGAGCTATTTTTATTTTTCACACCCTTGCACGAGCCCCTGATTTGATGCAGTCATCCGTTTCGTGAAAAATGGTTTGCCTTGTGTTTGCAAAGCAACACGCAGAAGCGGGTTGAACTGTCATGTGTTCTGAATGCGTTGTGTGCCGTTAATTATAACAGAATCTAACTGCCTTTTGATCTGGTGTGAACGAACTAATAAGGGTCGGACAGGTGCATATGTATCTATCTATTATCAATATCGAATTAATATATTTTCATTACGAACACCACTACCAACTAATTAGGTGCGTCGGTGACCAAAACGAGTGAAAGTCCCTTTAATAGTCTAACAGATTCTATATTCTTACGAATAAAACATGCCCTCAGGCAATGTATCCTCTAAATTTTTATTTCTTGTAGGGCCACTATATGCTAACTCCTGTGGACGCGTACGGTTATACAGCAAGCTGTCGTCTGAGTTCATCAAGTCCAGTGGTTTAAGAAGTTGCCCCTTCATCGTTCCACCGATTTCTCAAAGTTGAGCAGTGTAGGTTGTCAGCTCAGAAGAGGTGAGGTCCGAAAATGTCACTTCCAGTTGCTGTCAGTGTGTTAAACACTGGATAGATGTTCCTAACCTGATTGGAGGTTGGGCAGGAGTACTAAGCAGCGGTTGTATAAATTTGCTGACACAGCTGCGTGTTGTAGTCAGTGGTGGACCAATATCCTAGCGAATTCCGTCTTACAATTTATCTTGTCCTCCTATTTGCCGGTTCTTCCAAACACACATGTACACCACTGTATTCAGCTACCCGGTTTCATGCCAGGAATGTTGATAGGCACCATATTGAGAACCATTGTAAGCAGTTATTGCAAAAAGATGTCGGAGGAGCCTCATTGTGTATAAAATAAGTCATACAGGTCGCTTTCAGCTGCAGTGTAGACATAATTACCCTTAAAAAAATATGATATTCTTCATTATTTTATGCATTTCACACTGATTTTTCAGTCTTCACCGGGTCTGAAATCCGAACCTGCAGTGCCACAAAAGCCCTCTGATATGAATCAAGTGCTTCGGGAATTACAGTCCGGGTCGATCAAGCTACGCTCTGTACCTCGCTCACCCGGTGGTACGCCCATTCGGGCACATCAGATTGAATCGAACAAGTAGGTTTTTAAAGCTGTGGAGTTTGCCTGTGATGTATACAGCGTTGGTGTGCAAGCATCGATTGGCGTTTTATGAATCTGTAACTTGTAGCAATCACGGGGCGTTCCGCATGAACGTGACCAGTTTCCGAATGATTAGCGCGTGCGCCTCGAAACAGACCGTCGTGACATCAGTCCGAATCCAACTGCTTGGTTGTAGTTACGGTTTTTTTCCGTAGGATTATTCACTACTGCTGTCCCTTAAGTGACATCTAGCTACCGACTGTCGTCAAGGGTCCTCTATGAGGATTTGCACCTTGGAAGTACCACTCAGAAGTACCACTCACTACCACTCAGAAGTACCACTGTCTAGTAGTTGGCCCCTGAACGTACCGCTTTTTCTGGGGAACCACCACACAAGTTCCAATAAAAATCACTAGATGTTTGATGTATGTAGCAAGAGACGGTTCCTCGGAATCCGCAGATGGTGGACTAGGTAGGCGTAGGTAGGTAGCCGAAACCTGATCTCATGAATCCGTAACTTTAATAGCCATTGAATTGGATGCTTACTTTTGATGCCGTGTGCATGATAAAAGTTCTGGAAATGGAGACTTTGAAAAGGGAGGCTGTCTAGTTTGAGCTATCGTCCCATGTTACGTGTACGAAATAAAAGGGGCATCACTGAACAGCTTCCCAGCAGCACATGCAAATGAGTGCCAATATGCTATTGACCAGCATTTCCTTGTCCGAGCGATTTCGGCATGCATGCAAGCTGGATGGTAATAATAAATGTTCTGGATGCCCCTACGACCCTCAGTCCAAGAGTCAGGACGTAAAATTTCAATTCTGAGCGCTCTTATCTATTGACATCGGAATTGCGGAAAGTACTGATCCAGAGATCGTTAGAGGTCTCAAAGTATGGTATTCATCAATATTCCAGAGGGCGTAAAATTTAACCAAATGCGGTGCCTTTACACATCTTAGTTATCAGAGAATATGGTTCAAAAATGCATGGTTTTTGAGGTCGAATTTCGATAGTAACTAATGCGAGCAGGGCGCGGAGTCGGTTTACTGAACTCAGGAAGCCTATCGGTTGTGAGAGCTGCGCAGCCGTTGTAGGAGCACCATTTGAGTTGGATTACCAAGCAAGTTTGAGGACAACACTGGTGATCTAGCCGGGAACAAACGAATGGGACATGAGCACTTGTTTGCGGATAATCATCAACATCATCCTGTCTAAATAGAGTAGTGTAGATGCATGTGTACCCACAATGGGAAAACAATGAGAGGTCTATTTCACCCTATCAAGCAAGCTGGCATGCGACTCGACGGAACGTTAACCATGCCCCGCATTGAAGACTAATTTAGCCGGAGTGACCTACCCAACCTACCAAGGTTTGAGTTTTGTAGCTTTATGTGGCGCCTGTATGCAAAGCTTGGGGGACTAACGCGATCCCACAGATCACATTGAAGGCTTTGCGTATAAGTCCTTTGTGACTAGTGCTCATTAGGTGAACGTCTCTGGTCTTCAGTTTTCTTCTTACAGCGAAATGGATGCATGCGCCATCATTGCGCGCGCATTGAAGAAAAAGTTTTGTCGGGTACGTGCCGTACTGGATCTTTCCGGAAGTGGTGGTGAAAATACCGTTGGAAGCTCTCTTCAGGAATCTACTCATGAGCTCCGACGACTGTCACCTACCTGTACAGTTACAAATTCTCCACCGAGCGAACCGTTAAAGCAGAATCCGGTAAGTTACTTCATTCTCCTGACAAATACAGTTAGATGTGTCAAAGATAATCGTCCAGGAAGCATGATACGACTATTATTACGTCGAACCGTACTCTGTTTTGCTTCCGTCAAAGCGAACGGCATTTGACTCCAGCAGTCCAAAAAGGATTATCAAGGTTATTACATGAACTACTATGCCTATGGACTTCGCTTGTAGTATGCAGTGTGCAAACACAAGTCGGTCAGCAATGAGTCAAGGTGTTTATAACTACACCGTACTTTCATCTGCCAAAGGTTGTGACTGATAGATGGATCCCTTACTTATCACAATGTGGGGACCGCTCATTGGTCGCTGTTGAATCAATAAACCTCCGTCTGCTATAAGATATAAAGTAGATTGTTGCCAAGGTAGGAATCCATCTTTGAAGGTGTATACAGTTTGCGGGTTATTTGCACCAGCCGTCGTCATTCCATCTGGCGTCAGTTAGCGACATTTTCTACCAAGAATTCGTTCTGCCGAACTACCACTGCAATGCAGATCCCATGCTAAGGCAATGGATGGCCTTCAACCATTTTACTCGAAAATAATTTTGTATGTTCCTTTGTATTTTTCCTTTCTACTGGCATACGGACACACTGATGCAATCGAAGAAAACCACTTTGGACTTTCTGTTCGATTCGCTCAAAAGTGGATTTCCGATTAAATTTGTTTCTTCCTCACCTGGTTTTCGCTGGTAGGCACCTGTGGCAGAAGGTATATCTGAAAGTGAGCCTTCAAAATTCCCGCCGAATTATTGTCAGTTTGGAGGATACAACACAACCTGTCTGCATTAACTTATATAGTGTGTATATCGGTTAATTTCAACGCCCTCTGTGTAGTCATTAGTAGCAACACGCTTTTTTTAACTTCCAACGCTTCGCATTGATGTCCGAACATACGGTGTAGTGGTGGTCGTTAAGAACTGAGTTTTTTAACCTGCGTGAGACCGGTTAATCACTTCGGTTGTGAATATACGTTTGATGCACTTTTGGATGGAAGAATCGCAAGCCAGATTACCCTTGGATTAGTTGGAATCATTGGCAGTCAGATTCTTATTAGTGGTAAGCCCATATTGGCCACTCATATTCATTCAAATGTCGACTGAAGTTTCGAATGGGCAGGTATGCACAATGTGAATCACTTATCAACATGGCTGATCCACGCAGCCCGGACTGTTTGTCAGACTTAGGGTCCGAAGCTTGGATCTGTTTTACGTGAAACTTGTCGCTACAGTGGCTTCCTAGACTGGACGCATCATAGGCTCGTTGTTACAGTGGCAGTTGGATCTGTTTTACGTGAAACTTGTCGCTACAGTGGCTTCCTAGACTGGACGCATCATAGGCTCGTTGTTGTCAGACGTAAGCCATGTGCCGCTACATCTTGCCCTTGAGAAGTATGAGGCCTGAAGCTCACGATCTAATAGAATGCAACTGACTTCTTTACTTCTCATACTGCTGCCTCTGCTCCACCCAGTTCGGCTTCTAATGTTTGAGGTTGTTCATGTGTCCGTCATCTTAGATCTTATCCAAGATAAGCAAAATCATTTTAACACTTATTTTGTTGTTTCAGCCATTTGGCCAACATCTTCTGAGACGCACCCCGGGGACTGCACCAGTTGGTTTCGAATCTACATATAACCAAAACCTCGTTCACGAATAATTTGTGACCGTCTACTGAACCAGTTTTACTCGTCCTGTGGTCGAGCTTTTGATTTCCCCGTGTAATGCGATTTCCACACTATTTTTCACTAGCTGATTGCACATTCTCTTTTCTGTTCAGCCATATTTTTCCTCTCGCGACGCTGCCTCCCGCGTAGACACGCCGATTGTTCAGGGTAGCCTCAATCGCTACGTGAACGGGTTATATGCATTAGTTCGTAACCTCCGGCAATCACATCAAAAGTAAAACCTTCTCTAGCTATATACCTATCGGTTGCCTACCAAACCTTTCCGAAACAATAGCTGCGTATCGTATATTCCCAAATTTCCAAGTGACGAGGTTAGATGCAAACTGGGAGAGCTACCGTGTATCGAAAAGCAACATAATTCCAGTATTTCTGGTTAAACTATTGACTATGTACATCGCTCCTACCTGAATAGCCTTCTTGGTGGCCAGGTCATTCAGCAAACAACTGATCGACTTAACTACTCAGGGTTTTTCTGGTATCCGTCACCACATCGGTTAAACCACGATCTTCAGACCGCAGTCCCTGCTGCACAGCTGGTGTCAGACAAGGATGTCCACTCTCCCCATTCTTGTTCAACTTCGTCATCGATGAAATGATGAGGCGAACAATGGACGGTTTTCAAAACTCCGGTGTTCAAATTGTTGTTGACGAGAGCCTTGTCGATCTGGAGTACGCAGATGACATCGCCCTCATCTTTGAAGACCAAAGCGAAGCACAAGTCCTGTTGAATCGACTGATCGCCATCATTCCGTCTTTTGGCACGCGCCTCGCACCTTCAAAGTGCAAAGTCATGCTTCAGAACGTGCCGTCTGCGAACATATTCCTTACAATTCAAGCAGAATCACTGGCAATTGCGGAAAATTTTACATACCTCGGTAGTTGTATTAGCTCTGACTCAGGTGCGTGTGATGAATTCAGTGCAAGAATCTCGAAGGCTCGAATCACGTTTGCTAATTTGCGTCACCTGTGGCGCCAAAAAGGCATCTCACTGGATCTTAAGGGTCGTGTGTACCAGGCTACAGTAAGGGTTGTGTTGTTGTATGGGTGCGAGACATGGTCTCTGCGGGTAGATGATGTGAGGCGTCTTCAGGTTTTCGACAACTGATGCCTCAGAAGCGTGGCTGGTTGCGGATGGTGTCAGTGTTAGTAACGAGCTGATCAGAAAACGGGTATTTGGTTGTGCTGCAGCTACCTCAATCCGGGAAAACACCCATCATCGACTACGATAGCTCGGTCATGTGCTATGTATGCCGAAACCGTCCACCGAGACGAGTGTTGTTCTCCGTACCTCTTTCAGGATGGCGAAAACCGCGAGGTGAACAGCACATGACTTGGCAGAAAGGTGTGAAAGAGATCACGAAGGGTTTAGGTGTTGTTGGTGTTGTGCGCCTTCCAGGATGGGGTCCCCGTGACCCCGTCTGTGCTTGGCTGGAGACGTTGTAAGAAATGGTGGCTAATCGATATCAGTGGCGTTCGTGCTGTCAGTTTCTTTCCAGATTGTCTGATTGAGCGGTTGGAGGTGTAGGCACCTCAGAATGCTTGACATAGGCCAGCACTAG
>NW_008751713.1:754621-759381 GCF_000715545.1 Opisthorchis viverrini
ATATAATATATATATAGACGAACCCTATGATTGTACGGCAGTGAAGCATCAGTACCAGCACTGTTGTTGCTGTCTTTGATGATGATTTTCACTCACTCAGCACCAAAACGACAGAAAGGAAGGCTACAGAATTGCGAACACATGAGATCGGAAAGTCACTTTCCATGACTTAGTGGTCCTGTCAGCCCATAGAAAAAATATGGGTTATTGTGGTGTGGGATATTTATCGAACACACCGTTGATTGAGGAGCATCGTAATCCATCAGGGGATTGGATTTTGCAGTAAAGAATTTATACGGGTGGAAGAAATAGCTCCTAGTTTTTAGTATCTGGCTCGAAAAATCCTTCACGGGAAGCAGAAAAAACAGCCGAACTCGGTCCCAGCTGCCAGGAGCTCCAAGTACTGCACAGCCAAAGCGGTGAGCATTGGGTACTCTAAAATAGACGAACGATACAATGAATTAAAACGCAGACTCCGAGGCAGTGGGTAGTCCAATCAAGTCTCAACTGAATGGTATCGGCACCTTTGGTGAAACCCAACAGGGGACGCATCAGGACCGCTGTTTTTTCATGTAAACGTGGGACACGAAGGACCTACATAGGCAACCTAACAATAGGTTATCTAAGGCGTGGAATCTGCGAGAGTAGTGGACTTTCGATACGTTTAGCATGTATCCATCGAAATGGTTTCTCGACAGATAGGCGATTGGTATTCGGTAAACCACGCCATGGTGAGATGAAACTGCCTGTGGGACAAATGCACGCACTAGAACCACTCATGAGATGGAGTCCTTTCAGTATCAGGTAGGTAGCGCTATCGAGAATCACAATCGCAGTGTTTGTACACCCGTGACGCCAAAATCTATTAGCTGAACTCTGTGGCAGCAGTCAGTCAACCGAACAAATAGGAAGAAGTAGCTGTCTGCGTTAGCCTCAAGGGCTTTATCCGACATTAGCAGCACCTTTGTCGGGTTACGTCCGTGTCTAGCGCCAATTTCGTTTTCTTCAGTTGTATTCAGTCATACGACCGACAGCGATTAGATCGCCTTTTGCGATAGCAAGGTCGTCAAGAGTAGGATGCTCCTGACTTTGGAGGCACCTCATCAGTTTAGGCGCCTCCATTTACCGCTTAGAGCGTCGAAGCCTACCTTAATGGAGTCGAAACTAGACCCAAGTCGCAAGTCCGTTTACCCTGCTTTCATTGGCACCCATATCGTCTTCATAATGTTACTTGATAACGTGTTTCCACTTTCCGGAACAGCTTAACTCGAGATAGCTAAGTGAACAATTTTGTGATCACTCCGAAAAGTTTGAAAACGCTGAAGGGAAGTATTCTTCTGGTAAATGGTTCAGTCCTGTTACGATCTTGGCAATGTACTGCAGTTGACCTAGCACTCAATGGACTGTCCTAAAGTGACGATTTATTGGAATTTCAGCCAAGGCGCATCTGTTTGAACGTTACCGCAATGCACCAAGCCAACAGCCTACTTATGGAGAAAATTGAGTTTCCATATTAGGTCCAGTCCATAGTAGAGGACCAAGTCGCAGCAGCGAACTGCATTCAGAAAAGCTTTTAGGATGAAGGGTCCGCCAAGTTCAAGCTGAGCTGAGCATAATGATGGCCAGTAGTGGGATATCACGTGCTACGTTTGGCAGGACTTTGAGTCTATCAGATGCAGCGTTCGGTCGTGCCGAACCAGTGATACCACAAAACTTACCATTACACGCACACCAACAAAAACGTAACAACCTTCCTTTACTTGATCCGTCACGGCATCAACTGACCCACAAGTGGGGTGTGTTGTGTCGACGGCCCTCGGTCGGGGGAAGCTTTTTTCAAGGGAGAATCCCCTATGATCTGAAGGAGGCAATTGAGGCATCATATTTGAGGACCCCAGATGGTAAAGCATTGCTTACTGGAATGAGGGACAAGTACCAGAGTTCGTCTGCGTATCAGCAGACATTCACGTCACATCGCACTAACCAGAAGCCAACACACACGCGCTTGTTGCCTGCAGTCTTCGGAGATAAATCACAAAAAACAACAGTTGACACAGTAAGAAACGATAGCAGTGATGGACGCACCGACCGCCTTCTTGCTTTGGATGTGCCGCACTTCCCGACATCTTGCTTCGTTGATGACCAAATCAACTACCACCGTATCCGCTTGAACTCACCCTTCGCCCTGGGGCTGTATTAAGATGGATATGTACGCGGTCAGCGTTACTCGGTGGTTAAGGCGCAAGGCTGCTCAATGGCAAGTCCATGAATCGAACCTAATCCTTGCTCTTTGGTTGGTGTTAACTAGGCTTTCGTAACCTCTCGACCCTCGTGCTTTCTTCGAATCGCGTTGCGGCAACGCAACAAAAGGGTGTATATCCGTAATGCCACAGGGCCAGTAGGTCTGGAGCGCACGAACAAATGATCAATATAAAAATAATTATTCGTTCAGCTGCAACATACTCCCGGCGCGCAGCTGCCATGCCACCAGAAAGAAGCACGGGGGCTGGCATACTGCAAGGTTGTCCAAGCCTAAACAGGGGAAGTCGGGCTCCAACCACGGACATTCCGGTCAGTGAATTCGCGCTCTAACCACTTGAACCACCAATGAGATAAACAAGTCCTTTCAGTCCGTGCACCTCCCTGCCTAGGCCTGGGCAACCTGGCAGTATCGAAGCCGTCGAGCCTCCTTCTGGTAGCATGGCAGCAGGCACCAGAAGGTTGCTATGGTTGAACAATTTTTTCAGTGCACCTGAGGTTAAGCGAGCTTCTTCACGAAAATTTGTCGGGCAATCGAAGGCCTCTCTGCTGTGTAATATGGCGCTGCGGGACCTCTTGTTCAACTCCAGGCTTTTGTTAAGGAAGCAGTTAGGAAATAGCGCAAGACAAACAGGAAAGCTCTTAACAAATCAGCTACCTACACAGTAGACTTATGAGTCCTCATTTGCGCAAGACCAGCTTTCCGGTAAGGAGTGAATATGTATCGACATGTATTGCAATGAAACAAACGAGGTATCAGAAATCACTGTATGAAGTGGAAAAAACCCCATTGTTCTCTACTTAGTGCGCAAGACGGTCATTATGGCAGCTTAGAAGTAGGTAGGTAGGACACTGAATTTCCAATGGAGAAAATCGTACAAATGGGCCCGCAACCAAAACTTCACCGGTAAATCGGAACACTTGGAACTTTAAAACATTAAGCAATTTGCTAGCAACAGTGGAGTGAGACCGCCGCTCGTGTTGGGTCTATTTCATAGATCAATCCTCCAGAACCCTGTGAAAGCCTATTCGTTGTCTCAGATAGTTTTATATTTTCGGCGTCATCTTGGCAACTGAGCAAGCTCCAAATTCGCTAAAGCCCTTTTATCTTTCTATACGATAATCACTTTTGTCAACCACGCGTGGGCTTTACATTACTGGCTGGCTCTCGCGTAACTGCTGGCAAAGCAGAAGGGAAGTGGTGACGGCTCTTGTAATATCATAGCTAAAACGAGTGATGGGATCGGTGTGAGCTTACATAAAGGCGCAATAACCTTCGTGTCTTTTCGGAGGATCCTCTGATACCACGTTGGAGGCTGGACAGCATTCGAGCGTATAGACTATCTCCAGAGCCCATATTGCAAGAGGCCGGCCAAACTGTTCTTTGAAGCGTTCGGCCCATCTCTCTAGTAGACGCTTTCGCGAGTGAATTAATGAGCTGTCCTTTCCGCTCGTCGTTTCGCTGACTTACTTTCCTAGGACCGGGTGGTGTGAGGCACGGCTGTTTCTGTAGGATAACCTTCACCATATCCCGCACTCTCGATGCCCACCAAGGCATTTGGCGTTTAGCGACTTCAGTGCACCATCGTACTCGCTGCCATTGCGTGGATGAAATCAAATGGTATACCCTAGAAGGAACGGCAGTCTGACCCGCTCGGCTGCAGTGAGCTGGCCTAACCCAAGAGCGCAGGGAGTAACGCGTTACTGTCTCAATTCTGATGCGGCTGCGCATAACAGGTGCCTTTTGAGCAGAACGTTTGGCTTTTTTGTAGTTTTTCTACCGTATTGAGCAACGCGCTGTTGTTTGGCCACCTAGTCTGAGGAAAATCAATCACTTGGATAACCGGTATCAAACCGAGATATGGGCTTGGTCTACTGAAAGATACCTCGGTGAGTCACACACGTTCATATGCGGTGTGGAAGTGAGAATCGTCTTGATGTTAAGTTAGTGGCTCAGCTGCCGTGATTCCACATTTCAGGATACAAGGTGATGTACTACGAACGGCAACAACCTATTTTCAGCCATGTACTACAGTTATTAGACGATTAAAGCGTACATTACGTCTTCCTATTCTGTCTCCTTTCTAATCCCGTCCTGGAACTTCTCGACTCGCAACAATTTAATCGTCTAATAAAAACGAAATGGATCATATTCTCCGACCTACGGTTTTTGATGCCGATCCTCACTCATCAGATGGCATGAAACGATGGACTCATTGGTTCCGTACTTTCAAAGCTTACATTAACTCAGTCAAACCCGAAGGTCTAAATAAATTGGAAACTCTCATTCGTCACATCGACCATACAGTGTATGACTTCATCGCAGAATGCAGCGACTACGATTCTGCGATAACCTTGCTGGAAAAACTTTACATCCGCCCGAAAAATATCGTGTATGCACGCCATCTTTTAGCCACATACAAACAAGAACCTGGTCAGGATGTCGACCAATTCGTTCACAAATTGAAATCGCTTGCTAAAGACTGTGAATTCAAAGCAGT
>NW_008751713.1:766799-860670 GCF_000715545.1 Opisthorchis viverrini
GAAGTCGCGGGTTCGAGCTACCCGACGCGTTGTCTTTGGGCCCTTTGGTCTCAGCTGCGTGTGACGGATGGTGTCCTTTACTACCAAAAAGGCCCTACTTACTTGCGTCGTATTGTGGTACCAAGCAGCGCAGTTGAAACAGTCTTGAAGCGACTTCATTAAGAATTAGGCCATGCCGGACAGAACAAACTGGAAGAGTCAGCACGTCGCAGATTTTGGTGGACACATATGCGGCGTGATGTTGCGCTGTTCTGTCAATCGTGCACAGAGTGTGGCCAAGTAAAGGACCGAAGACCAAGTGCCCCGGCACCACTGCAAACTATAAAGGCGGGGTTGGTGTGGATATCATCGGGCCGTTGCCTAGAACGGACCGAGGCAACATGTACATCATGGTGATGGTCGATCATTTCACCAAGTGGTGCGAGGCTATTCCATTTCCAAAGCTGGATGACTGGACAGTGGCCAAAACGCTGTTCACTGGGTGGATCGCGCGTTGGGGTGTACTGTCATGACTATATAACCCATACATTTGCATAACCCATTAACTCGTGATTCTCACTCTATTTTCAGCTCATGTACTACAGTTATTAGACGATTAAAGCGTACATTACGTCTTCCTATTCTGTCTCCTTTCTAATCCCGTCCTGGAACTACTCGACTCGCAACAACAAGGTGATGTACTACGAACGGCAACAACAGCCGACTGTTTTTATATTCATTTTAGTTCATTGCTCGCATCGGACGACAACGGCGAGATGTCTCATATGCTGTGAAATAATTGCCTAAGACACCACCTGTTCAATAAATTTGCTCACTGATGGAAACAGATGTACCCTCGTGGCGGAGTGTTTTGCCAATAATGCTCTGATCCATGGGCTCATATGCTGTGAAATAATTGCCTAAGACACCACCTGTTCAATAAATTTGCTCACTGATGGAAACAGATGTACCCTCGTGGCGGAGTGTTTTGCCAATAATGCTCTGATCCATGGGCATCATATATCAGCCGAATTAAACCAGGAGAGTGGAGTTCGTAGAGTGAAGTCAACTGTGACATGGAAACACTTTTTTCTTACAATCATCAGCAGCAGTGAGTAGAACAAGAACATGTTTGTTACAAGAAAATTGGAGAAAATGCTCCACTTGTATCAAGGAAACGGGTGTACGAATTTGTGACAAGTGAAAAGGGATGGTATAGTGTCACGCAGAGCGACTGGTTAGTGTTCATTAAAGTAGCTCTAAATGGTCACCCAGTAATTCAGTTGCTGTTACTACTGTTCATCGAACGACGAGATCTGACTCGGTCCACTTTTTCTGTCTGAAAAAAAAGAAACGAAAGTATGTGGAAAAAAGAATGCAGATAGCCGTCACTATCAGCATAACAATGTCAGCATTGGCACTGATGTTATCAGGGTAAAAGAACCAACTGTCGTTTTTTTTTAATTACCTCTCTAGTCCCTCTCGTAAGCGCTTGTAGATCCAGCAGCACAACTCATGTAAATTAAAGACTGGACATAAATGGGTTACCAGCAGTCAACTTTCGCCCCCCCCCCAAATCGTCTGTTGTAATCGCCTTCAAACACATATTGGCTAGTAAAATCGTATCAATAAAGTATCTCATTAAACAAGGTGTGTGCGGCGATGTGAATATCGCTCACTGCACCTGGTTGGAAACGGCGAGTTATAGCTGCTAGTCGACTTTAGCGACGTTCCAGTTGTCAGTTTCTATCCAGTTGAATGAGTATCTGGAGGTGTAGGCACTTCGGAACGATTGTGGTAGGTAAGCAGTAAGACGCTTCCCGTCCAGCTTTGTTTTCTTCAAAATAAAGCTTTCAAATAAATCAGGGTTGTACGGAATCACCATTGTTGAACACCGATAACATGACGACGGTGATGATGACAATAACCGATCGGTCCCCTTAACCATAGCTGCCCAACATAAGATGTTCGAGAAATTTTCTAAAATAATTCTCTCTGTAATTACTTACCAAGGAAGCATCGGTGTTGAACACTGATGTCATGGGGTCGATGATGATGATGAATCACGTACCACTGGGTGTGAGTGTATGACGAGCGCTCTAAAAGCTTCTCTACAAGTGACGTCCAGCCAGGATATCCGTTCTCTCTAGTCTTGTTCAATTTCGTCATAGATGGAATTACAAGGCAAACCCTAAGAGATATTCGAAAATCTGATGTTCAAATCGTTACTGTTGAGGACCTAGTCAACAGACCAGTTGGTCGAGCTTCACACGCTACTTGAATGCCCTAGAACCGTCCCCTAGTAAAAACTAAACTTGTCAGATGGAGACAATCCGGGAAAGTTCAGCCCATGACCCGGCAACGAAGCGTGAAAGTCCATACCAGCCAACTCAGTCGCACTGATGAATGCCATCTTCTCGGATGGCGACCGCGACTGCGCAACTTTCAATTCGTCATACTGGACAAACCTAGCAATTCGACAGGAATGGACTAATTGAGCCTTCAATGCGTGGCTCTCATTCCTCTATTTTTCTTATCACCACTGAAAGCTGCAGCAACTGGAAGCACTGCATCTCGAGGAACGGTTTGTGAGGTGAACTGAACTGAGGATCCTGTCGCCTGAAGTACGTGGATGACATAATCCCCATCTTTGAGAACGAACACGAAAGACAAGCACTATTGGGTGGACTGACCACATCAACAAGATTACTGCGCGTTCAAAATGCTTTCGAACATGCCAGCTGCAATTCAGGAAGCGTTGGAAGTTGAGAGGAATGCTACATATGCCGTAGTTGTATTGGCTTCGACGGAAGTCAATGAACGAATTTCGGAGGCCCGAATTACGTTTGCTAATTTGTGGCATTAAAACGGTATATCACTGGGCTATTGTGGGCACATGGTTCGAGTCGTCTTCAAGTTCTGGAACACTTGAGTCAGACGCCTTGTTGCAGTCGGATGGTGTCAACGAATTTCTGACGAGGCAATTAGAAATAGGTATTTGGTTGTGTAGCAGAAAATTCAGTCGCGGAAAATATCCAGCACCAAATACGGTGGCTCGGCCACGTGTTACGCATTCCAAATTACCGTCTACCGAGATGTATTGTTTTCCGTGCCTCCGAAATGACGCAAACGTATAGTTTGGTAGAAGGGATTGACGGAGATTTCGAAGAGTTTGGGTATTGTTGATGGGGTATACCTTCAAAGGTGGGGTCTTTGGTGGTAATTGGCTGGAGACATTGCAGCTAACCGATGTGTTTTTTCCAAATTGCTTGTCTGAACGCCTTAAGGTGTAGACACCTTCGAACGCTTGGAACAAGCCAGCAACAGGCCCTTCTTACATCCACCATTTCCTTCTCTTTAATTTAAGGCTTCAAATAAAACCGAATAAACTTCGTGGTTGTGCGGCAATGAAGCTTGTGTCACTATTGATGTACTGCCTCTGCCTGCCTGCAAATGGCATTCTTTTTAGCGCACAGTCCAGGAGTACGGATGGTGGCGTGGAGTTTTGCGTGGACAGCAGGATTCGGTAACTAAAGCACGCACTTGTCCTCAGCCGATGATGGAATACAACAAGTATAGAACACACGATTATCACACAGAGGGTAAACCGGTCTGTAACCGCAACCACGCTCTTCAATGCTGATGACGAACTAAAAACGGCTGACCAGTCTACGTACCTGCCGAAGGAGATCTAACGCCATCTAAATCAGTCCTCAGAAATTGGTGTTCGAAAGATCGAGTCTGTAACGCGTCGGTTCATTCAACAAACACGGACGTGAAATACGGCCTCATCAGATTAAAGAAAGCATTCAGCTGTAGCACTCTTTCAGTGTCTAGCTGCCATGCTACCCGAAGGAAGCACGAGGGCTGGGATACTGCCAGGTTGCCCAAGCCTAGACAGGGGAAGCCGAGTGGCGGAGGTCGGATTCGAACCACGGACCTTCCGGTCAGTAAATCTGCGCTCTAACCACTTGGGCCATCTCATCGGATTAAAGTTACCTACAAAGCATCTCGCGTTTTGTGGCAGCGGTGAGTGGGTAATGCTCAGGTGTGACGATGCGTCTCCTACGGACGCTGTGCAGATGAAATGACGTAGACCATCAACCATCTACCCCGACGGTCAATACGTGTTTTGAGGACTACAACACAAATAATTTCACGGCAGGCTATTTGCACAGCAGAGTGAAAGGGAGCATCGAGGCGGTAGAATTAAGTAGCGCTGAAACATGAAGATACACATCGCTTGTCTTCTGTCAAGTCGTGTAGACTCCTAGAATGGGACCTAAAAATTAATGACTATGTTCAGCTAGAACCCTCGATGTAAATGGCTTGGAGGCGTACGTGTCATTTTTCCGTCTACACACTTCTCATCATCATTATCAGCTGTAGGAACCGCGTACTTATCGTACAGTAGTTGTAGCTGCCAGTTTTGTCGGTGAACTTTTAATTGAGGAGATGAGGGGAGTTGTGCATCGAAGGCATTGTTGGACCCAAGAACAGCCATATCGTCTGCGACCTGGGCATCTGAGGAAATGCCCTAGGAGCTGACGGCCGTGATCCAACTGGGTCCATGGCTGATTTGCAATTGGTCGCCACGGGGCTACCCGATGCAAACAATTATGCTGAAAGTTCACACTGACCAGAAACAATCCATTACCAGCACACAACTGGAAGAGTCGCTCTCCGTTGCTCGACCGACCAGTATCGACTGCGAATCGACGGCCCAAATGTGATTCCAAGGAGCTCGGACAACCAACTTGGAGATTCATATCGCTAACAAGGATGATAGTGTCAGTAATTCTTGCTTGACGAATGACCCCGGATACTTCTCGAATGGAAGTATCCTTCTCAGCGTAGCCTGTTGCGACGTAACCCGACACTAAATACAATCACTGCTTTTCATGTCGAGGCATTGAGCTGGATAACCGGGGGGCGCAACGACAGCTGCTTCCTGTGATCATCATCATCGTCAGCTGTAGAAACCGCGTACTCGTCGTACAGTGGTTGTAGCTGCCGCAGTTTCGTTCACCGATGATTTGGGGGGGCGGGGTAGGTAGCTGCGCATTGCAGGCGGGAGCTGCAATCAGGATCAAATCAAGCGAAGCAGTTCAGCTGAGGGCTGTGCCGTATGTTCCGCGAGTCATCGCTTGTGGATCACCAGACACACGGAGGGAGAAATGCGAAAGAGCTGAGTTAACCTTCGCGTTTTGCAAAGCATAACCACACTTGGGTTCTGTAGGTGTGATTCAGATACACAGCATACATCAGTTGTAGAGTACGAGGTTTCAGTGAGCATTCCCTGTTTGCCACTTTGACAGAGCACGGACGTTAAAAGATCTGCGTATAAATGATCTCGTGAATTTAAGATGTAATTTTATTGTCAATAGGCAGCGCAGAGCATAACGCTCATCGGTCAGATAGCTGACAGTCAAATGACCCAGCAATATTTTTTGTGTGGTGGGAAGAGGTGTACAAATAACGGTGCGGGCAAACGATACTTACCCGTTGCCCAGGCCGAGGAAAGAGGTCTGGTTGAGGTACCCCACTTTGAGCTTTCACGCAGTCTGGTCCACAAGGCATTGGGAGGATGTAGGCTTTTGTTCGGGGACCCTTCTCCTGGCCTCCGACTCAAAAGTATGACCCCGCAAGGCTGTGGCTAATAGGGTTTTCTTTGGGGATCGTTCCCGGAGCTGATGACTCAATATTCTGCTAGGCTGCAGCGGGTTGACCTGATCCGAGGTCGCAGAGAGTAAGGACGTGCTGGTTACCTGCGTTCATACATGTAACTCATAGAATAGTACAGAACGCCTCGTAGCACGATTACTCATAGTACGGGGACTAGCTGCTTCCCTTTAGCATTTCTGACATGGGTGGAAATCGTGAAACCGAGTTCCAGCCAGTGTATCCCACAGCATTATTGCAGCACCCAAGTATATCAAGGCAGCAACTTTCGGTCGGATGACCCACTGACCTACACAAGAGTGCACGAAGCCTCAGTGGTTAGTCTGGCAGTCTCCTCGGCCTCTAGGTTGGGTGCTGGAACGTGCGTCGTGCAGGCTTCTGTGAGTCATAGGCCAACCACCCCTGCTTTGCGGTTTGGCTTTTGAGTCAAAGGCTTCGATTGAGGACCCCAATCGTTCCCGTCTTGGCCTGCGCGCCAGGACAATATTCTAGCCCAAGTAAGACCATATATCGCAAATTTACGGATAACCTCATACCATACCAGCCGTCGCGCGCTGACACTATCCGGGTCACCTTATCCACTTACGTTGCGACCTCCCTTCTTCCTCTGTGACATTCGCTCTTTCCCCTTGTTCAGTTGCCAGCGACATCTTCATAGACCTAATTTTAATAATTGACAGTTCTTTGCCCTTTACTGTCCAATGCAATACACACCGTTACCTCGGCCGCTACGGCAGCAGACGTATGGGATGCATTCTTCAAATTGCGACTTTCATCTCGCAGTCTTTATTGTTTGCACCTGGAAACAAGTCAGACAACGGACTCAATCCCAGTTGACGTGTGATCTCTTTGAGACGAGAGTCTGGAACGCGACCAGGACGCATCATCACAGCACCCTGCAACAAATAGCACGGCCCGAGCTCAGGCATGATAAGCACCTTCCAGTCCTGTCAGCTGTCGTTCATCGTACACATGTGAACACCGAGCTCAAGACCACTGTTTTTAAAGGATCCATCACAATGAACCAAGTGGTTTCGACCAAAATCTTTGTGGACTCTATTCTCTAACACGAATTATCAGGGGCTATATTGGTGAGTTAACTGGCTACAGACCGAAAAGGGACGGAGGTGTCCATTGACAGAATCGGAAAATTAACGTAGCTGACAACCTGCGCATGGCAGTGACTAACCTCATGCTGACAGTGTTGCTTGATGCTTTGAATGATCGATCGTCTTTTGTTCTCCTTGTTAGACATGTCTTCGTCAATTTGGCGCATGAGGACTTCTTTGGAAGAGGAACGGGCCACCGTTACTTGTTCTACCTTTTCAAGCTGGACAGGACAGTCGTTAAGACAACACACCCACTTGTTTTTTGGCTGCGTTCACTCGCTCCTCTAATACTTGCTGCCTCCTCTGAGCTTTCTTTTCGATATCTTCCTGAAGGTTTTCTAAAAGCTCCAGGGAGCGATTCATTGTTTTCTCTCTCTCTTGTTCGCATTTGGACATAGCCCGTCGTACATACTCCTCATTTTTGGTGCTGGTTTCCTGAAGAAAGCAAACAAGATTTCACCCAACTAAACCGGATCGGGGAAACAACAATAAAGGAATTCACTCAGTTTCAGGAACGAACTGCTACCTTTAACGCTGTCGACCGTCTTTCATCTGCTTTTGACAGACGCTCTGCAAGGTCTATCTCACACAAAACGCTTCGGTTTGGAGATTTCAACAAATTGGGAGTTCGGGGAGTTCGCGGCGTGCGTACTTTCACTTCATCAACCGGTATTTCGTAACAAATGCTGGTATTCCGGCCGGGAGACAATGCGCCCAAGTCCATTGTTAGGATCCGAACCGAACTTCAAAAACCGAACTATTTCCCGCTTGTCGCGTTTCCAAGTCAGTAAAACAATCAGCTTGCTGACGGGCTTCGTGAATTTCCATGGTTGTAGTAGGATGAACGAGCGTGTTTTAGGGTGGTCAGTCTTTCGGCTTCATGGCAAAGTCAGATCTTGAAGAAAACAGTAGGCTTGCAGATTGTAGTAATCATGGGCATTTGGTAGCCACAGCTTCAATGAAAAAGATAGTTTTTCGCTATTGCCACGACAAATACGATCATTAAAGTGAACTGTCAATGGCCATGGATTGTTTTGTAAACCTTTTTAAAACGGGAACTTGGCGAGGTTTGTTAACCGTGCTCTCAAATAAATTTATCTCAGTTGTTTAGCCTTCTCGGGCATGCAACTTCTCTTTCGGGCGTTCATTGGGTTCTGACGCATCCGCTTGGGTTAAATAGCCACTACCTTCTAACGAATGAATTTTCTCCGATGTGTCATCCTCTATGCTCCCATCCCAGTAAACTCACATGGGCTACATTATCGTTTCGATTCAACTATACTAGGTGGTATGGAGCAACAGGGGATTCCCATACGGAGTTTCAGAGCCGTTACAGAGGAATTCGTTAGCAGCTCTGCTTTCTGAGAATCCCCACACTTTGTGAGTCACTGCGCTACTGGAAGATTTGTGGATACACCTGTGAGCTTGACAAATCCCTATTTAGGGCCACTTATGATGGTAAGCAGTGTCCTCAGTCTCAGGTCCTTCCTTCAAACTTGGGCCTTCTCATTCTTTCCACTAGGTTGATTTCACAGAAGACAGCTACTAACTGGATCCAGTTCCACATAAGCAGCCTCTGATCTCGCCATTTGACACAAGAAGCCAGTTATAATTTCTTTGTCGTCAGAAACCCAATTCAGTCCCCACCCGGATTTTCCCGTGGTCAAGCGAGTTGAGATTGTGTGCGGGGGTATGGTGATAAGCTTTGGCCCCGCACAACCCTTCGTGCTTCTCTTCTATCTTAACTCTTTGTTCCGTCACATTTTATTCACACATAATTAGATATCAGCTTAACTGCACTACATCGAACGCTATCTAATCTTGTTTCCACCTGCTTGCTTTCTCCATCGAATTCCTCTTCAATTGACAGTCCACTCTCGTGCAACAAAAAAATGCGGCCCCCCTGAAATGGTCATATCTTCTAACCATTCTTCCATTCTATGGGGTACCCACAATCATATTCATCATAGCCTTGATGCACCCGACCTTATTCGATCATATTTCCAACTTTTCTGCACAAAAAGGTACAGGATCTCGCAAGCCCTCATTGTTTAACTAAGTGAAATAATTGGCTGCATGAACCAAAAATGCAAAACTGGTAGGAGCGTTGCCTTCATGAATGCACAAAGTGCAGATTGTTACAGACCAACCATACATGACGCCTCATCTTTTGAGTAGCGAATCAGTCTTGCGGACCTCGGTGTTTCCACAGCGGTGCGCCATGTAATTAATTACACCTTTCCTGGCTTTTTGGTTGAACCCAATCAACGATGGTAAATTAAGCGTAGCCAGGGCTGCCTTAAACATATTTGCATGCCTCTCAAAAGTGTGTGCTTGCAACGTAAGCTGATTGGCATTGCACATAACTGTGCTTCACCGAAGAACCCAAGTAGCTCTGTGCTCAGGAACAGCGCTAACACCATTGTAGACCAATCCTGTATAAAGGCACTTTCAACATCCAGTTAAGAGCTTTTCAAAATTTAGAGGTTCCCTGACATTACAACTCTAATATTTATCACATTTAGGGCGTTTTGCATGACGTTTAACCACAATTCACCTGGATCCAATGTGACGCCGTGTATTGTCTACCTAACTACCAAGCTTGTTTAACAGTCGGACCATCTGCTTTCCTCCCACTTCAGATTAACTTCGCCGCTTGGCGTCGCAGTTTCCGAAGAGAGAAAGCGCTTTGATCCCGATTCACGGATTCACGGATTGATACACCCAATATCTTTGTGCGGATGCCCAGGGAGCACTTCGACCCCACAGGCATCAGAGGCTGGCAGTGAGTCTTCTATGATCGTATCAATGACGAAGTTAAAGAGGAAAGGTAAAAGAGGACAACCCTGTAAGACACCACTTGATGTTGTGAACTCAGGAGAGAGCTTACCGTAGACCTTTACACGGCCTCGGGAGAGGCCTAATGAGGGGCAAGAATTTATGGAGGACACTTTGCTCCAAAGACACTGCCATAGTGCTTGGCGGTCCACAGAGTCAAAGGCAGCTTTCAGATCAAGAAAAACAACCATTGTTGCTGGCTGGAAGCAGTGTCGCTGTTCCAGAATCTGTCGGAGGGTGAAGATATGATCGATGCAACCTCTTGCAGGACGGAACCCAGCTCGGTTTTCACGGATCTGTCTCTCCCTGTATTCAGTCAACCTTCGAAGGATAAGACCAGAGAGCACCTTCAATGCCACAGCTAACAGGCTGATGCCACGGTTGTTTTCGCATAGCGTCCGTGTACCCTTTTTGAAGATAGGGATAACTGTCGACATACCCCATTCTGCAGGTATTTGCTCTTCGACCCACATATTAATAATAAGCTTTGTCAGGTGGGTCACCAGGGAATTTTAGCCTTCTTTGAAGAGGGCTGGATACAGACCGTCCGGTCCTGGTGCCTTCTCATATTTCAGTACGGCTATTTTGTACGCCATTTCTTCTTCTGAAGGGCGATCAAGGTTCGCAGTCCAACGACCACTGCTTGGCAGCGTCTACATCCATTTGGAGGGCACTGGCATTGGAACTCCAGGATTTCAAGTCGTCCGCAAAAAGTAAACTTCACACAGATCCTGCTCTTCAGGCAGGCTTGTTTTTATGAAGTCTTCTGGCCAAATGCCGACCGCTCACGTGTGCCTTTTTTTAACTATATCAAACTGTCATCTAATTTATCTGGTAATTCCAAAAGCAGAATTGGCTAGTCTAGATCTCGCTTATTCTTACTGACCATCTCGCTGTTCTCAGCCGAGTTTTTCCATGGTGTATCATTATCAGCCCAAAACGAAACCGATTTTTTCTTGGGGCTTTCCCCTGTGTTTTTGACGATTCGGTTGGTTTTAGACATACATGGTTTTTAACGGAGGTTTCAGCATCCTTACATCACTTTCAGTCATCGGTTATTGTGATAACTCCGTGAAAAATTTTCTATGGCTTGATTTTTCCAAACTCTACTATCTCAGTCTTCATGCATCAGCAACGACTACTGGGGGCGAGATGGCCGAAGTGGTTAGAGCGCGGATTTACTAACCTGAAGGTCCGCGGTTCGAATCCGACCTCCGCCACTCGTCTTCCCCTGTCTAGGCTTGGGCAACCTGGCAGTATCCCAGCCCTCGTGCCCCCTTCGGGTGGCATGGCAGCTAGGCAGCGGAAGGGTGTTACAGTTGGGCCATAGATAGATAGCTAGCTTTATGCGGGTAGTCAAAAACGTCCATATCAATAATAAAATACAACGAGACTATGTTTCAGGAAAGGTTAATAGCAAAATATATGAGTTGCGGTTTTCATAAAAGGTAATCGTTATAGGCTGAAGAATCAACGCTTTAGCAAATTAGAACTGTTTTTAGCCACTCAGCAATCGAAAAACGGAGTCCATTTCCAGAAAAATAGGTTTTTTATATTGCTATTCCTCCGTAATGAAAAATGTCTTCATGTGATTAATCTTTCTGCAAATCATCTGCCTGGGTCATCTTAGCTAAGCCATTTAACACAACGTATTGGAAATACGGTGTCCAGTGAAACGAGTTATCGCGCACGTAAATCGCTTACAGTGGATGAAATTCGCAGGTAGATCTGTAGCTTACGTAATACACTGATATTTCTAGAGTCTACAATGTACTTCGGACATAAAATAAGCTGGGGTATCAATCCTCTAGTTATGTTTTGCTATGTTTACCCCGCTTGAAAAGACAAACACTGGATTCTGTGTTCTTAGATGTCGGGAATCCAAAATCTGAGTTATCGTCTCCCTAGACATGCTCATTAATTGCGGATAACTCGTGCAATGTTTGAGGAAACTAAGAAGTGCAGATGACGATACATGCCCCTAAGTCAATTTCAGTGGCAAACTGCACTAGATTTCTATATTCTAACTGGTAAAACATCCAGGACGATCATGTGGTCGATCTTAGCACACTGCTGAACGAAATTACTGGTGTACACGACTAACCTGCGGCTAGTGGTCCACGATACCCAATCAGCTAGCTAGATGTGACCGACTTTGACGGTTGACGGAACATACCTGACGCACGCGACGAACATACGGCTACGTGTTCGCGATGTTTGTTCAATTAGCCCCCCCCCCATGTGTCCAGCTTTACTTGAAAAAGTCGAGAGTGCGCATTGGAAGAGAGGAAATTTTGAATTTATTGGGTGTTCCAATTGTTACATATGTCGTGTCACTATATGTGAGGAATCCTTGGTGCGCATTGTGCAGCGAGAAATTATTGTAATGAAGTTAGGGGGAGATGTAAGTTAGTTTATAGAAATGTCTCTGAGAAAGGTGGATGACAATCTGAGAATGGTACCCACTCTGAAGGGCGAGCATTTCAGCGGCAAAACTCTCTTAGGTAAGTGCTTACGCGACTCACACCGTTGTATTTCCTATAGCTGATGCACACTGTGGAATAGGCCTCGTTAAGCTAGGAACGGACTGGAACTACTGCACTTAGGTGTCACGTAAAATCATCATGGGTTCTTTCCCCCAAATGGAGCTCTTCAGGACTAACATGCTTGCTGTGCGATTAATTCACGGCAGTCGATTAGCTCCCGCATGTAGCCAAGGTTGCGAACACACAGGGACTTCCTGGGCGCGTTGCGCTGGGATTCTATGCTTTGGTCCAACTCAACATTCTAACTTGCCTTCTTTACGGGTCGTTGATCAGGTACACATTTGCGCCCAGTGGGCGAACCGGAAGTTAGGCAATTGAAATACTTTAATCATATTCGTGTTCATTTTGTGGGGGGGGGGCAGTCCAAAGGTCGCCATCAAACAGTGGGCAATGTTCAACCTTATGTCAGTCGACGTTTTATGACACGCAATCAGTTGCATGCCAACCATCATCGCGATTGGCTGGCAGGTCACAAAGCTCAAAAAGCACAATTCAGTGGCCCTGGTCCCACAAGTGGGTTAAGATGTGACCTCGATTTGCCCCAACAACCGACGACAAGAGCTCCGTTACAAACGCCGAGCCTTCGTGTATCAGGATTTGCCCGTGAGCAATCCATTGCCCAGTGAAACTTGTGATCTTCTCGAGTTCCAGAGCCATAAGTTGATCCACTACCAGACTCGAAGGTTTACTCAGGCCACCAGAAGTTAGCGTCGGTGTCTTGAGAACAAGCGGATTGTATTTAAACACCGGTGAACTGGAAAGTGACGAATGGAGACGCCGTTGAATAATAACTCCCACTGCACGAAACAGATCGGTCTCTGAATACGGAGAACAAAGTTTACGAGGAAACCACGTCGCCCGGTAAATGAGGCGTGTGCATATACTAGTATGGATGCCAACCATCCAATAGAACTTGAATGTGTGCACAATGAACTAAGTCATTTAATGCTGATTTACTTCATCTTGCTAGTTTCAATTTGATGGTAGTGCATCCCTGGTGTCCGTGGCCTAAAGTGCCTCAACATGAGGAATATATACGTAGTCAGTCAAAAGGTAACGTTAAGAACGTAGCCGTCAACCCTCATGGATTTTATTCGTCATAATGATACTCGCACGAGCCACCCAGGGTGGTGGGACACCTTTCGTGTGTTTATGCACCACTTTTCAGGCAGCCGTTGGTGTTTTCCGTTTGGTCGCGTTGTCAAAGTGAATTTTTCTGGATAGTGCATGTACAGATCACTTGCGGGCGATGTGAAACCGGTGGGCCGTGAAGAGAGAGGCACATGAACTAGAGATCTTATCTGGAGCTGTGCCAGAACACTGGCAAATAGAAGGTCATATTTTGAGGCCTCGTCCAGGGAAAGCATACGGTGGATTGTGTTGACTGTTGGCGGATTCTCCATTACCGAGGCACACGAATGCCAAATGATTGTCTTGTGAATATGGCGGTGGCACAACATCACAGTGTTGCCGAACATCAAAATCGCCGCCTGAATTTGTGCTGCAATCTTGCCTTAGACAAACTTCTTCATTTGATACGGTTCACTCGTATGCTCCCTGACACGAGCCAAAGTTTTACACAGAGGCTCAAACTGTCCGCCTTCCACAAATGCCCATATAACCAGACATCCTGTGCACATAATATGTGTGATCGGTAAGATGTAAGTCTTGACCCTACTGGTCACATATCAGTTGGCTTTAGAACACCCGAATCAGCTTGCCGCTCTTGTTTCATTTACGTTTACCGCATTCGGAGAGCGTCGGAACAGCAGTGTGCGCTGCCATCTGGCGAATCATATGTCGCCGTAGTGGCCCTTCCTCACTGCGGCACCAGAACCCATCCGGACTAGCAAGTTTCCTTTGGCACCAAGGGCATGTCACCTGCTGAAATAAAATCCAACTATCTATCAGTTACTCAGCAGATACGGCCGATACTTCAAATTGAAGTTGCATACGTTCTGAGTGGTAACGACCTGACCGAGTTCATCGGCTACAGACTGGTGCACTTCACACGACGACGTTCCATACTTCAGCGAGGACATGCAAATAACCAAATCCACTACAGTTAAGCGCCGGTTTAGCCGAGGTTGGTCGTACAGAAACCGAGAAGCCTGAGGAATGTATTGAAGACAATGGAAGGTCACCGTAAGATGGTTCTGCTGCCTCGTTAGATTAAAACTCACTGATTAACCGGTGCATCACGCGCTGTTTGTTACTATTAAATGTGCTCAGACTGCTAGACTTTTTGGATTCCTCAACTTTCCGTCAATTTTTCTGGCCATTGCAGGATTGGTCTTACGCCTACTTTTAACACAAAGCAGAGCTGGTGCTCCAATTAACCGCTGCTTGCTACCACTGCATTGTTATCCATCGTATATTACTTTACGCCTTCTCAAATGCCTTGAAGGACAAAAACCAGACAGCTATAATTTAAAAAAATATCTGAAGCTGATTCCAAAGCCTAAAAGCATAGAATCCCCGATCTAAAGGTGCCACCTTAAAGTGGTGGTCGGGCTTCAGTGCTGCAATGATCCCGCGGGCTACACTGGCTGGAACTTCGTTCCACAAGGTGCAACCACGCCAGGAGGGCCAAAGGGGGCAGTCAGACCAAGAGCAGCGATACACCGCACTACGAGCAATCGTGGCACGGGGCGGTCTGGGGGTAAAGTCGTACTGTCCCCTGCGAAAGTAGTGTGAAGGCAGTAAAGTGTTTCCCCCAGGCGACCAGCATGTCCATATTTATGGAAGCAGCGATGCTGCCTTCCTCCGAGGAAGGGCGGGTTAGAAAAGGTCGGCCCCAAAAACCGCACACTCTGATCGCCCAACGGTTGACCGTGACCGCCGACTCATTATCCAATACGGTCGATATATTTTTTAAAACCAAAGATCCCAGTGCTGCCCAAAAGGCACTTGCTGTGCGCAGCCGCATCAGAAATGAGACAGTAATGCCTTTTTCCCTGCGCCCTCGGGTTAGGCCAACCCTCTGCAGCCGAGCAGGCTCCGGGCAGGGTCCCCAAAGAAACCCTACATTCTCCCACTGCCTAGTGTGTGGGACTTTTGAGTCAGAGGCTAGGGTCAGGTTCCTCGAACAAAACCCTACGTCATCCCACTGCCTTGTGGGCCAGACTTTTGAGTCGAAGGCTCAAGGTGGGGTACCTCGGCCTGGGCAACCGGGAAGTATCATTTGCCCGCGCAGTTCAGCGTCCACCGATGTCCCTCCCCAACCCCTTCCCACTGCACAAGCAAACGTCGCTGGGCCATTTGACTGTCAGTCATCTGACCGAAGGGCCTTATGCTCTAGGTGCCTACAAGCCTTAAACAAAATAACACCTTTCTAAATCCACGAGATCCTTTCTATATAGGAGCTTTTAACGTTCGTGCTCTATGTCAAATTGGCAAACAGGCTATGCTTGCTGAAACCTTGTACTCCCTTAAAATTGATGTATGCTGTGTCTCCGAAACACGCATACAAGACCCGAGCGTGGTTCTGCATCTCAGAACGCCAAGGATGAACCCAGCTCTTTCACATTTCTCCCTCCGTGTGTCTGGTGACCCAGAAGCGATGACTCGTGGAATGTATGGCGTGGGAGTTGCACTCAGCCCCAGAGCTGAACGCGCTTTGCTGGATTGGATCCCAGTGAACAGTCGTCTCTGCGCCGTCCGGTTATCCAGTTCAATCAAGCTCAATGCCTCGCGGCATAAAAAGCGGTGCCTGTTTGTCGTGTCGGCTTATGCCCCGACGGACTGCAGTTCTGATGCGGAGAAGGATACTTTCTATCGAGAGCTATCCAGGCTCATTCGTCAGGCAAAAAGCACTGACATTGTGATCCTTGCAGGCGATTTGAATGCTCAAGTAGGTCGTCTGAGCTCCTTGGAATCACATTTGGGTGGTCGATTCGGAGTCGATGCTCGCCGAACAGACAACGGGGATCGCCTCCTTCAGTTGTGTGCTGATCACGAACTGTTTCTGGCAAGTACGAACTTTCAACATAAACGTTCGCACCGCGTAACCTGGCGGCCGCCAACTACAAATCAACCGTGGACCCAGTTGGACCACGTGGCCATCAGTCACCGGTGGAGAGCCACAATTCAAGACTGCCGTTCCTTCTGGGGCACACCACTTGATTCCGATCACGCCATGGTGCGCGCACGCCTGACAGTTCGTTTCCCTTCAGGCCCTCGCAAGTCGGCAAGAAGCATGCCAATCCACTATCTTCGAAGAACTGCCATAGCTCAACAGTATCGATCTGAGCTAGCCCAACAACTCTCCACAGTAAAGCAACACTGTAGTGGCAGTGAGTATGTGGATGAAGCGTGGCAAAATGCGAAAGGAGCTATGCTAGCGTCGCTCAGTACTGTCTGCCCGACTTCTCCAATTCGACCACGGGACCACTGGATGTCGTCGAGGTCGTTATCCATGATTGATGCCAGGAAAGCCATACCAACAGGCAACGAGTACGACAGCGCACGCAAATCCCTCAAACACCAAATATTGAAGAGTCTAAGGAAAGTGCGAGAGCTCTGGTGGTTATCGAAATCTCGGGAGGTGGAGAGGGCTTTTGCTACGGGAAACACTCGTGTCCTTTACCAACTGATACGATCGACTGGCCCTAGGAAAGCAACGGTCAGCGAAACGGTAAGTGAAAATGATGGCTCATTAACTCACTCGCAAAAACGTCGACTGGAGAGATGTGCCAGTCACTTTGAAGAGGAGTTCAGCTGGCTTCATGCAACACAGCCAGTGGAGGTAATGCATACGGGCGAATGGAATGCGAACCTTGATCGCCCTTCAGAAGAAGAAATGGCGTACAAAATAGCCGTACTGAAATATGAGAAGGCACCAGGACCGGACGGTCTGTATCCAGCCCTCTTCAAAGAAGGCTAAAATTCCCTGGTGACCCACCTGACAAAGCTTATTATTAATATGTGGGTCGAAGAGCAAATACCTGCAGAATGGGGTATGTCGACAGTTATCCCTATCTTCAAAAAGGGTACACGGACGCTATGCGAAAACAACCGTGGCATCAGCCTGTTAGCTGTGGCATTGAAGGTGCTCTCTGGTCTTATCCTTCGAAGGTTGACTGAATACAGGGAGAGACAGATCCGTGAAAACCGAGCTGGGTTCCGTCCTGCAAGAGGTTGCATCGATCATATCTTCACCCTCCGACAGATTCTGGAACAGCGACACTGCTTCCAGCCAGCAACAATGGTTGTTTTTCTTGATCTGAAAGCTGCCTTTGACTCTGTGGACCGCCAAGCACTATGGCAGTGTCTTTGGAGCAAAGTGTCCTCCATAAATTCTTGCCCCTCATTAGGCCTCTCCCGAGGCCGTGTAAAGGTCTACGGTAAGCTCTCTCCTGAGTTCACAACATCAAGTGGTGTCTTACAGGGTTGTCCTCTTTTACCTTTCCTCTTTAACTTCGTCATTGATACGATCATAGAAGACTCACTGCCAGCCTCTGATGCCTGTGGGGTCGAAGTGCTCCCTGGGCATCCGCACAAAGATATTGGGTACGTAGACGACATAGCTCTTCTGGGATCTGAACCCGTTGTAATGCAAACAATATTAAATAATCTAAATAATTCTCCCTCGCAGTTCGGCATGTGCTTCACACCTGCAAAATGTAAAGTGCTACTGTAAGACTGGATCGACTCGAACCCTAGCCTCATGCTTACGGATGACCGAGGTAATAGACAAATTTGTTTACCTGGCCAGCTATATCAGTCCCGGTGGCCTCGCGAAGGATGGTATTTTCATCTGGATTGGGAAGGCCAGAGCAGCTTTTGTGAACCTGCCTCACCTGTGGCACAGGCTTGACATCAACTTCCCTGTCAAGGGTCGAGTTTACAATGCTGCGGTGCGCTCCATATTAGTATACGGCCAGGAACCTGAGTAAGAACGTCAAAAGACTCAGTGTTTGACCACTGCTGTTTTCGGAACATTGTGCGAGTCTGGTGAGAACACCAGATAAGTGATGTTGAAGTATATTGAAATAACTTGACCACGATGGATGAACTGATCACACTGCATCGGTTGCGCTGGTTTGGCCACGCGCTGCGTATGCCAGTCGACCGAATTCCTCGAAAGGGTCTTTTCGCACAACCACATGAAGAGTGGAAGAGAGCCAGAGGCGGTCAAACAATGATTTGGCAGCGAAGTATAAAAGCCATTACCAGAAAACTCAGCCGCGCTGATCACTGCCGTCTTCCTGGATGGGGACCGCGAGACGGACCATATCAATGGTTGGAGCCACTGTCACACATGGCCCAGTCACACCCTCAATGGCGCTCAAGCATCCAAACCTGCACTCCACAGCTCCCTTCCCATCCCCCACTTAATAGTCCACTGAGTGTTGTATTCACGCACTAATTTATCAGCTCCCGCATGCAGTGCGCAGCTACCTGCTTCTCCTCCCCAAATCATCGGTGAACGAAACTGCTGCAGCGACAACTACTGTACGACGAGTACGCGGTTATTACAGCTGACAATAATGACGATGATGAAGCACAAAATCGAATGCGTGTCAGTAATTAACAAGGCAGACTAATGGAAATATCGTGAAAATGGAGGTTGGTTTACGTGGCTTTTAGTTTATGGATGCATAAAAGATGCCCACTATCGCACAATGCTCTCAGCTGCAAAAAGTTTTCAGGTGAAGTGGAGCTTTCTACTTCAAATTGTTGCACTTTGTTGCGGATGTTCTGAAACCGAAAACCGTCCTGATCTGCATTGATGTTTTTGCAGCTCGCCAAATTTCATTTTTCCCTGAATCCATCGTTACTCTGACAGAAAATTCTTGAAGAATAATTTCCCAGCATCTCTGAGACATCAGGTTGCACTAATAGGGCCCAAATACCCGTTTAATTTAGTCCGTCAGGGACACTTCATAACGTTCGAAAATTTAACTCCATTGTGTGAATACTGAGCACACTGACAAAGCAAAACGCAATATTTTTCACATTTTCTGCAGTTTTTCGGGAAGGAGCATCTTTAGCCGGGGGTCAGTCTATTTGAAGGTCGTTAAAATTGTCTACATTCGTACAAAGAGGAAATCTGATTCAGCACAAGCAAATTTCTCCAAAAGCTGTAACGTGCGATACAAAAAATTCTACTTGTTTGAAATTCGGAATAAGAAACCGGTCCGGCGAAAATGGCGTAGCTATTATCTGCACGCACAAATAACTTCGAAGTGCAGACAGGTCGGATGATACGTGCTAGTTTCTGACTTCGCGGAACGAAAGCTAAATTGCACCCGACCCTTTGTCGTCGAAAACATTAGAAAGATCCGCTAATGATTTCTCAATGGGTTACCCGCATAAACGCAGCGGATGCTACTTGCTGGTGCTTAACAAATGAATCTTTAGTCCTGTGGTTGGTTTATTTTAGGTCCTGACTTACCGCTTCGCCTATTAAAAATCTCATTATTTAGTTCTTAGCTTGCAACTAATAGCCACAAACAGGCACCTAGTGGTAAACCAGATAACGAATAATTAGTGTCAGCGCAATATAGAAGTCAATTTCGGAATAATAACTGATAATGAAGATGTGGTTGACATTTAAGGCGATGTATCACTTGCTGCCGTTAGGATCATGGTTCACCCATTACGACAGCATCCAAGCTTGTTGTTCTGGCTTTGGACAATGTGCAAACCTTATGTCATTTTCTACATCATGTGTAGTTCGATGACCAGAGTCATAGCCACTGATGCTCTGAGAATGCGACGGTCATAACAAGCGGGTTGTGTACCAGGTGGCTGTGAATCTGTTAACCGAGGTAACCAGTTTGTATGTATAGTTTCGCTAACACAATTAGTGAATTCGTCAGAGCGCGTTTGATTGCATACTTATTTCCTAGTTTGTACACAACACGGTGATTGGTGGGTTGAGAGAAAACTTTATTTTGAGTGTATCTGCCCGCCTAAGATTTCAAGGCGTTGTGGTCCGGATCGCTTGTATTCAATAGGTTTAATAAACAGCCTACACCTTGTAGGCTGCTTTGCATTTATAATCTTTATATTCACAGGTTGTTCTGCGTTTTGATTTTGCTCTGATTCCGTAGGTAGTACTAAAGGTTTCAATATCTGGAAGTTTTGTTTCTGCGGTTCATATTTTGTGTTTTGTTTGCTCTAAAATACAGTAAGGTTGCCGGTTATATCGATTATCCATCTGTTGAACTAGCCAAATTTCTTTGTTCGTTTCCGTCCTTTGGTTTGTCGTTTAGAACACTCAGTTGAATCCAGTTTCTTCAGTCAAGCCCCACCACTTCATCCAAAGGAGTTTTTCCCGGTTTACTGTGTAGCTTTGGGCTTTGTTGACCCTGGGCTCCCAAGACCTCAGTTGTTCGTGAGCGGGGTAAATTTCAAAGCTGTTCTTGACAGCACATCCAGTAGATTACAATCGCCGTAATAATTCACGTTATCTATTTATTCTTTTCAGTGCTAATGTGCAAACGTCGTTCTACCTGAACTTGTGTCCCCCAAATTTACGTGCACTTGGATCAATGAAAATGGTTTATGACTCAGGTCAAATCTCCATATTCGTTTGCATGACGCCGTATCTGTTGAAATCCTTGGGCTGATAATGAAGTCGTTCAATGCTTTTCAGTCTATTTATACATTTGGTTTCGGTGTTCACCTCGGCAAGGTGTCCAGATTTATGTATGACAAATTTATTCCATTCTATCGAAAGACTTTTGCAGTGGTTTCATCAACATTCTTATTATACGAGCTTGTGATTATCTGAATACTCCGCCCGTTTTTGGTTGGTCGCGATTTTCCTCTTTAGCTGCTTCTACATAAATTTTTCGGGTGTCCATTTATTTCAAGTAATTGCATAAACATCCATTCTTACGAATCTAATTATCCGTAGTGTTGTGGAGCAACGCATTTTACCTCAGAGGCTCCAAGATCCGCGTTGATTGTCACGATTTGGGTGTTCGCTCCTTCGGCTGAGAATTTGGTCTGTATGCATCAGATTTCTTCAGAATTTATCCTGTAGTTCTCCTATTGAAAACCAGGTGATGGTAATTCAAAAAATTGATGGTAACTTATTGCGCTCTTATTTCGTTGGGGGTCAGATTTCCTCAAAAACGTATCTAAAAGGTTTGTCTCCGATCGCAATCTGATTCTTTGAAGATTAACAAGGGTGTCCTCCATTTAACAGGCCCAAATATTTGAGTTTACAGCAAATGGTTTTACTTGGAGCTTTGTGACATCCGTGACGGATACTGAAGTTGTTGGCCTCATTGACTGACCCAATATTTTTCGCAGTAACATTCGTTTAATTTAACAGAGGACGTCAGGCACAAGCTGAGTAATTTGCAGGAGACTTTCATTTCCAGCCTTCAGTAAAAAGCGATCATCCCTTAATTCAGAGATTGTCGTCTTGTCGGCCTCAAATTCAACTGCTCTAAACCAGGCGCTTAGACCAACTGAAACCATTATTTAGTATCATCAACGTGTACTTCCTTCGGCTTGACCAAAAAGGGAAGCGCTCCGGAAACCGCAAGCTACCAATATAACAACGCGGTGCAAATCTTGGACGGACCAATTAAATCACAGTGAAGTTCCTCAGCATGTCATTCACATCAGGAGGTACCAACCATTATCCTGGAATCTGTACGAATGCAAACGGTTAATGAGAAGCCTTCCGCTATATAGTGCGCTAATAATGTCTTCACCAGTTGCGACGAATGGCCTGGGAGCGAAGTTTCCAACTGGGCGAATAGATCAACGGCCGGTTAATCTAAAATCGCTGAACGCACTTGAGTCACCAAGAATTTTAGACACTGTCAGAAAGATGAACTCTAATGTGAGCACTGATCGCCATCAGCCAAAATACACTAACATTGTCACTTCCCGAGGCCAAAACCGTTCCTGTAGATGTGAGTACAAGCTTGGATATTTTGATCTCGCAAGATTTACCTGCTGAATGCTTCAACAATTTTAGAGGTGCCAGCTGCATGAGACGTTTGCTGACGTACTTGCTGTTAGATTTTCTTTGAGAATCAAGTTAAAAACAGAGTCGCCTTGAACTCGCTCGCCTGTACATTACTAGACATCCGCCTTTATTCTACTCACTGACATCTATAGCATTACCGCACACGAGACAATAAGGGCACTTGTATTTAGCATGGCCACACGCGCGATATTATCACGGAGGGAAATTTTAGAGATGCTCCTGAACACGGGTCCACACAGTGTGTTGGTTTAGCTGGTGGACATATTCCAATCGAGAGAACGCTCTCCAGGCCCAACAACGAAATGTGTGGGTTACCAGATTAAATTATAATTTTAGACTCAGCACCAAAAACCTGCCCATCCGAAGGATGCGGACGAAGTTTATGGGTAGGCTGGTAGCACAGTAGGCAGAGGGGAAACTTCTTCTGATTGCCCAGCAATTACCGCTATCCAAGCACTAACTAAAAATACACCAAGTAGAATTCTTAGCCAGTCAGGCAAACGCAAGTAGCGACTTGCATTATGAATGAAATTGTCAACACACGGATTTTCAGATCATTAAAGATGTTTCGTCATTTTCCGTCTCACTTGTGTCCCATGGAGCACTTACCCGCATTCGAAGTCTTACCGAAGGCTGTTGCCAATAAAATGTGATAAGCAGAAGCCGATAGCATTAACCTACGAACTTGCTAGATTGTTGGCTTGGCTTGGCTGATCGTGGATGAACTGGCCATTGGATACATCTGCAAAATAAAATACATAAGCCAGATCTTTACGATTGGAATACATTAGTACCCGGTCTATTTCGTTTGATGACACAGAGGTACAAATGTACGTTGACGGGTGTGATTCAGAATATGTGTAATTCATGTTTGAAAGACATCGGACGGATTGGACTGATTTTCGTCAAGTGAACTTGCTTGCGCGTAAATAAAAAATATTGGTCTTTTGGGTGTATAATTTTATTGGTTGGATTGTCACATTTAAGACAGGCCTCTGTCGCATGTAGCCAAAGGGTTTGTCAAACCCCTTCACGAACAAACCCCTAATGCAACAAGCGCTGAAACTCAAACTGACAGCAGGCCACGTCAAGGAGACCACATTTGGGGTAGAAAGTATTTGACTGGAATGTACCGTACGAAACGGCTGAAGGTGATAAAAAAACAAAATGCGGACTATGTTGACAGGGACAGCAAAACTTTACAGACATGTCAATTATCGTAGGAAAAAGAATAAACACACTATTTTATTGCGAACGCGGTGGTACACTGGCGCAAAGATACATGGAACGGGATTTTTCTTTACCAAGGTACGCCTCAGCTCACATTGTGACAGAAGTTTCGAGTTCCTGGATTCCCCTGCTCTACTTGCTTCATAAGTTCTCACTCTTCATGTCAAAAACGAGCACTTCTATACACGGACGGAAATTTGAAAATTCACAGGAATACTTATTTGGCCTTGAGGAGTAGTTGATGAAGGAAATAAAGTTTTCTGACGGTATATTATTAGGCCGCAGATTGGATGGCCGTTGGTTTGTCCACCGAGCCTGGACAATTTCCTGCAAATATTTCGTCCTACATACGTCATACATGTACGGACAGATGTGCGAATTACCCGCAGATGCCACTACAGGTGCCCTTGCGTAGGCACTGAACATGTAAGTGCTCAGCGACATGAACAAGTTATAAGTACTAATGTGGCTGTCATAACTATGAAAGCAGTACCCTCCGTCAAATCACCCTTCATGGCTCAGTTAGCCGCCTGCATTTTGCAAAGCTGACTGTTAAACAGAGATGACAAATTACTTGCCCTTCATCAAGTTTTGGGGTATTTGATTGTGTTGTGCATTTTCAAGGTTAATCACCACACGTGTGGTCGGAGGAGGTTTGTGCTTCCTCTATGACTGTAAAGAATATAGTGCACTCACCTATTTAGAAGCGATTATCTCGGTACCTACCGATTATCATGATGAACTCATTCTCCGCTGGAAACCCTCACAGTATTCCGAGACGTGGATTTTGTACTCTATATAAAAATGGACCTGTCCCTCTCTTGAACACTTGTTCAATCATCCAACAGGGCCACATGTTTACAAAGTTTATTCCGTTGTTCACATATCCATCTCGATGCGATCGGATTCATTGCTCTGTAGTCCTCCATATTATCCCCTAAAAGCCCCATTTTGACCTTCTGGTTTATGGAATTCAAAGCTTTACCAGAGGATCTGCTGACTGATATCAATCCTGAGAATCCCGTATGATCCCTCACTCCCCACTACTTTATTTTTTCTGCCACAAGCAAAGATGTCCTCTATAAAAACTAATTTGTGCAAAAAAACATAGCGGGGTTTGACGTCTTCAAAAGCCTATTATAAGACAGACCTGCCCCAACTCTTCCATCGATGGCCTGTTAGTTGAGCACTGGACAACATTTCTGGCTTCGCCGTCGTGTCTTGGTGGGACCCTAAACACACCTCAGCGTTGTGGCGGCTACAAACTTTCTGACGTACAACGCTATGCTATCAGAATAAAAAATCACAAGTGGTACAACCCTACCGTAAACTTATTGTTAAAAAGAGTCAAGTAATCTGTTCTATCTTCTCTCACCTCAAACACTCCACAGCACCTGTGCGGTTGTTCCCCCAGTTCATCCACCTTCCATCAATCTAACTAGGATTTGACACTTCACCGCCCCGGGACACAAGCCAAGATTTTATTGTACTTACAACATTTGCCCAGTTGTTTGCTTCAAAGCAACACAAAATTACCCCCTATACTGACTTTATTTTGAAGTGCACCTCCTAAATCCGTTTCGTGCGTCCTTTTTATCGTAGTTTTTGTTGGGTAGTCGCTACAATATACCCATCTCCTTTCTATCTTGTTGTTTAGGTGTATCTTGGCTCCAAACCCCATAGGCGAATTAGATATCTCACCCTCGCTATTAATTCCACACATTATTTTCACTTTTTATGGAGGTGCATTTGTATTTGCTCTTTTCAGTGTTATATAATAGTCTCCGTAGTTCGAAGAGCNCGGTATCTGGAATGTCTAGGCGCTCTTCTAAGGATCCGCGTCAACCAAATATGATGTGCTATCGATGAGGCCCGCTTTCCCCTATCAGAAATCAAGACTCAAGCTAACAGGCACAAACCTGGAAAATTTGGAGATTTCTCGCCACAGTTCTCTGCTTTGAATCGTATGATTTAGCCAGCTCGCCGTAATTGTTTTAAATAATTTGAAATGAGGATTCGACCTTGAAACACTGTACTAGGAAATCAAATACCATAGAGACGGGTAAGCAACTGCAATCCTAACGAGTTGCTCCTAACATGAGTGACAATTACAAAAAACGCGCCGCAGGATACCAGAATATAAGCTTCTGATAAAACCTCTGATAGCATGGACGCAAGAACCCAACTGCATGGTGTTTAGGAACACATAAACGAATTGGTCTAAAATGTTGAATCTTATCTTTATCTCTATCTTTGTATACTTGGCAATGTGTAAGCCACACAGCATGTAACTGTAGGTTATCGGAAGCTTGAAAAGTGAAGCTCTTGCGGTGGGTACAAAACGGACAGTGACCAAAACATAAGCCTGGTGGCTTTTTTATTCGGCACTCGTTTGTTGACTCACCAAGAATTACTAAATGGTTACCAGCGCAACTAGTGAAAAGAAATACGATAGAAAGGCTACAATTAATCGTCAACCATTTGACTACAATGTCCGCCCTGACCTTAGAGATCATGAAGAACACTTGTTCACTCATCCTGGAGGTGGGATTATTTCACCATAACAAGGAGACCGAGGCACATAAAATATACTGCCAATCCATAGCTGTGTTGACGCCTTACGGCAACCGTCATTATTTCAGACACCAAGAGAACCGGTTTATTTCTTAACTACTCATTAGAAACCCTCAAAGTTAACCATCGCCCGTGGCGCAAGAGTCTCTTCCAAATTGGTCCAAGATAGTTGCACAGAAGGTGAGCTACGCTTTGCAGCACCTTGGCAGTCTTTTAATCAATTTTCTGCGGCACAATATCGTTATAGTTTGGAAAATTTGTAAAGCAAAGGAATATTAACTATGCCGCTATTCTGGGAATCCTCATAATACTGCGGGTGACATTTACAAAAGAAAAAAACAGAATGGAAAATCTTACTTTAATGAAGCTATAAATGGTAGGAAAGTGAAAAGATTGCATGAAATTCATGAAAAATGCATGTTAGCACGTTGATTTGGTATCTGCGAGAGTTCATTTGGATTCAATTGAGTGTCTAGTGAAAATCAAACTGGTGTGTGAATGAGTGCAGTTTGTGAGATAACTACGTGTTTTGCTTTCAGCTTTCCGGTTAGATGATACATTTAAAATTCCGGGTATACGTGCAGAAGATGGATAATTTTATTTTCGAACGTCAGTATGTTTCACCATGGATAAATTCTCACGTCAACTGAGCAAAAACTTAAAAAATAAAAACTTGATGTTTTGTTCTATGCAAAGCCTTTCGTCATGACAGCAGCCCAACATGGGAGCTCGAAGGCAGTCATTAAACATAATGTATGGGCTTTTTTGCGCTGTGCATACGAACAGACCATATTTTTTTACGAATCTTTTAGAATGACGATGCGTAAAATTTATTTAACAAGCAGTGAAATCGTCATAACTAAGGAGTAGCGCAATACACGACAATGCATAACTAACCCCAACTGCTTAGAGAAGCTTTATTTTTTGCTGAATCTAACTGTGCATGAACCAGCCTACAAGTGCTTGCATCAGCCGGAATCGAATCTTATGCCATCTGTAACCTCTTGGTTATGTTTTACGGGTTCTTGCATTCGGGTTCATACCGAGCACGGAATGTTCACATGACTACACTAGCACGCTGGCTAATATCTCTTGCTACGTTACTCTTTGTGTGCGGCGATTCGTAGGAATTGCTTAAAATGACAAGTTACTGTTATTTAAGGCCTCACCTAAGAGGCGCTTCCTTCTTTGGCTATGTATTATGCAAAGAAAATTTCTTGGTGTCTCTGAAATAAGCCTTGCACGAGTAATTTCACAAGGCACTGACGATAAAAAGTTAAATAGCTCATTAAATGAGGCTAAATAGCTGATTTTAATAACAAACAGCCATCAATCCTCATTTTCGCTTTTCAGTACTTTAGTTTCACACGAATGATAGTACTTAAACATATTTAGGGTGCAAACACCAATTATATGAAATTTGGCATAGTTTAAGACACTATTCATCGTAGTTGATAAATGTCCCTGAGAAAACTGGTATATAGAGCAGTGTTTTGAGGTGAAATAATTCGCCAGGTGAGAATCCTTTCACGTCCTCTAGTCGAATATTATTTAACAAATTTCTTGCACCTACTATCAATGACATTTGGCTTTTATCACTTGCTAATCTGGTTGAAAAATTAGGCTTCTTAATTAGATTGAGCGGAACCCTGCCCTATGTATGGTAAATCAAGCTTGAGGGATTACAATACTCTGCAATTTTAACGTATAGAGCTCAGTTTTGTTCCAGCACCATGCGCTTGTTTATGCACATAAGGATGAATTTGCGGAGCAAGATGTCAGAAAACCAGTTTATTGGTACGGTTAAACGCAAAATCACATAATTTTGCTGGCAAGCAACAAGCTTTACTGAAAAAACCGGCCACTGTTTGCTGGGCAACCCTTTTTTCTAATGTTTTGAGCCGAAAGATGGGGCTTATTGCCTAAATAAGAAGTAACTTTGGTGACACCTTGAGGTTTTACATTTACGAACAAAAACTTCACCATATGAGCGTTGTAACTAACACCATATCAATTATTTATGAATGAAATTGCATCAGAACTTGCCAAAAGCCCTGCGACTCTCAAACAATTTTGGTCAAACTAACAATGATATTTTCAGTTTTGTTTTAAAAGGATTCTTTAACACAGTTACGACAGTTAAAAATAAACCTAATAATTTTAACCTATTATGGAGATTTTTCTGAATTTGCTCCGTTGAATCAAAGTTTTGTGTGCTCCGTTTCCAGCATGGTTCTTTTATTATTAATAGGTGGTAATAACTGGAGCTGAACCTTCAAGAACTAGGTATGATTATTGCAATGGCATTCTAAATATACTAAAACAATGGAGAGGCAAAGTAACATTGTATCATTACGTGAGTCTTCAAAACAAGACTGTGAACGGTTAGAGAATTCTAGACGGACATCTGTGAGGAAATATCTAGAAAGCATTGTTGATAGAGAAGCGCTCCAAAAAGTGAAAAAATTATTGCCTCTTTACTAAGGTAGATAACTACCCCAATTTTCAGATTTGTACAGCCAACTTTGGGAAACTTACTGCGTACAACTTTGTCTTTGTTAGATTTAAGGGATCCAAATTGTTGATCTACTGTACTAGACTTACGCGGTGTTACATTTTGTGTTTTTCCTAAGTCCAAACTTATATTTTTCAATACCACAATTTATTACGATTATATCCGTTTTCGTCAAAGGCGCAAATGGAGTAATAACCAAAGACCAATAAAGAGGGGGTCACGTTTAAACAACTTGAAATATCATTGTAATTATTTCGGGTAGTTAACAAAATTGATGTGAGATCGAAAAATGTGCTGTAACGCAGTCAAATTATGCTCCTTGTAATTCTATATATTTTCATGCATAAGTCCCAGCCCCGTGTCCTTGTGTTTTTTTCAGTTTTCACGACTATGCTTATATCATTTTCCTGAATAACCTAAAGTATAATCCAAAATAGAGATAAATGCTCATGAGAGAGAAATGATGGACTCTCAAAGCCTAAATGGATTGTGACTATTTAGCTGACGTCAGTATTTCCTGCAAAGAAGGGGACCATGTGCATCCGCTTGATTCTTTTTTAAAACAATTGGTTAAACATTTTGAAAATACCCAAAATAATTAAAAAAAATCCGCAATCCTCTGGCTCCCAGACGAATAGTCTATTAGTCCAGCCAGCGGTTCTTGACTAGCATTGTACTCGACTCACAACTAAAGCGAATATAAGGCTACTCATATTTAAGCACGCATTTGCCTATGTGTTGAGTGAAGAGTGACGCTACATCCAGTTTACGTGCAAGTAAAGTGCGCTGCTGATTAACCAACTGTAACTAAAATCTACAGGGCTTAATTACCGACCAAAAAGTTTAGAATATATTTTTCCTGAGCTTTGTAATTAGGCTGCACAATGCTTTGATTGTAGATGGCGCAGCAATCCAAAGCAACTCGCTTTTCTGTAAAAAAAGGCCAAAGTTTAACAGGTTTTATGAATACATTTGTGCTTGTTGTCGGTGCTCACTGAAACATGCAATCAAAACGGATAACCATCCTTATTTGCCTCATATAGTAATATGTACGTATGATTTGGCTTCAAACCGTATCCCTTTTAGGTATTTCGGTCTCCTGATTCTTTTTGACCATCTATTTTTCCTTTTCTGAGGTCTTGTATTACTCTGGAAAAATAAATTCTTAATAATGAAGGGATTTCTCGAAGTATCATACCTTCTAGTACTCTTCTACAAGTACAAACTAACCGGATACTTAGTGGTTCATCCAGATACACATGTGTCTTCTTTTTGTAATCCAAAGTAATGTCTCAGTTGAAAAAAATTATCTTATGAATTCATCGTAGAGAATCTGTGAGTTTATGTTTGCTACTCAACATACCACTCAAAATCATGCGTCCGGTAAAAAATACGCTTTAAATTCCTGCTTTAAGTGCCTGCTGTCATTCGGCCTTATATGAGCTGCAGCCTGATTGTTGCATTCTGGTACTAGCAATGTTCGGAAGGCCAGAAGACAACTGGATTTACGTTTTTAAAGGCTACAGTGATCTCTCTGATCCTATGGTATCACATGTTGCAAAAAGGTGTTGTAAATGTTTGGATCTAATTAAAACCTAAGAATCATCCACTCTCACTCCCGCCATGGGAGCAGCTGGTCTCATTCTGTGCCTGTTTTTTGAACTGATAGCCATGTGAGACAAAACATTAAGGAACCTGTATGGAAATAAATTCAACTCAATTTTTGGTATTACTAAGCATGAGCCTCAAATTCATTTTCAGGTGGAATGACCTTCAAGTACAACCTTTCTACCCCTGCGTGAGAAACACTGAGTAGGTTGTCACCTTACACACTACCCTGGAAATGATGAATGCTTAACTGGAAGCTTTGCCTTCATTCATGTATACTGGTAAATTGGGTCAAATGATAAAAAACAATGCAGCGGCGAAGGTAATGTCTGCTGTTTATATTTCACAATATTTTCAGGGGTTTGGCAATGATAACCTGATCGAAAGAGCCGTCAAACTCATGACTGATGAACATACAGTAAGAAAAATGTCCTTTTCAATGCAATCTTGCGTAGAAACACATGAAAGAAAGGCAGATGATAATTCTACGAAAAATAATAGAGCATGGTTCTTATGGTTATGTATCCTTTTATATGCATGATCAATGCCAGGAACTCGATGCCTTTAGTTTGGTGGCCGGGGGAAAGCTACTTGAAGAAAATAAGCTTCCAAGTGCAAAATTGAGTGTGTAGGTGGTTTGCAGAGCAGAGCAAGATGGCTCAAGTGTTTAGAGCGCAAGTATACTGACCTTTCGGTCAGTGTTTTGAACCCGATCTCTACCTCTCGTCTTCTCCTTCATAGGTTTGGGCAGCTTGGCAGTATCCCGACCCTCGTGCCTCCTTTGGGTGACAAAGCAGCCAAGCACCAGAAGGGTTTTACAGACAAGCGATGTTTGCAAAGCCGATATCTATCTGTAGTAAAAAAAGTACATTTGATGTGCTCAGTCAATAGCGGGCATTTGCGCTGTGTGGCGCGGAAAGAACCAGTTTTTATAGGGTTGAATGCAAGCACCTCTTAAGCAGATTAACATGATCAAAAAATGTAGTGACCTTAATTTAAGGCAAGATATGATAAAACGGGAACTGCTCTGCTGGATCGTGAGATCCAACAGAAGACCAATTACTGGAACAATTACTAGCAGTTGGCATGACCTTTGCCTGAACCTAACATTGGCCTCGGTTTTCAGTGTTGGAAAGTTTACTTCTACTGCTCCAGTCTCGTCTTGGCAACTTGCCAGTATGTCAGCCCTTGTACTCCCTTCAGGGTGACAAGGCAACTGGGCAACAAATGGATGTTTGATCTAAATAATTACTATTACTCTTAGGAATAGCAGATTTTCGTTGTTACCAGTTTTGCGTTGACATACTTGGGAGGAAAACAGCATGCATGAATACCAAGTTCCGCTCTACCTCGTTGAGACAGCAGTCGTCAAATGCGAGGAAGAAGAATGATAAGACACTATCTTGAATTTATTGCACAGGATACGGTTGAGTTATGTTGTCAACAGTGCTTTGATGCAAACAATTTAAACGCCCCTAATTATGTAATCTCATGATAATTTCTAGTAGCCATGTGAAGGTTGAGTTTGGTTTATTAAACCAGGAGAAAATGATAGGTATACGAAGCTGTCCCATATGCGCAGGCTGTACACAATCTGAGTTTCTACTGACTAAACTAATTTGAGATTACCGAGAGTAAGTGTGCACCGTAATGCGAAGTCAGATGAGTTGGAAATAAATTCTCTAGGAAAACATTATTCTTTGTGTGTTAAATAACGCTTAGTTTGGTACATGGGGGTTATAATTCGTTTGGTTTCTGGCAGATACGGAATGCGTGAAAAGGAACCTTGGTAAGACTTTACATACAACTGTAAATCATCATCTTGCTTGTGCTGCAAAGTGGCCTGACGAAGAACATGTCCAAAGAATCAAAGCAGTAGGTGTACTCCAAAGCCCCGTGGTACGTCTGGCTAAGACATGTATAATGAAATATGACCCTCCAGTGTTTCCATCAGTAAAGATCGTGAGGCAACAAAAGTTACCCTTAGTATTAGTGTTTTTCCTTAGTTAATGTGGCTAATATTAGTCGTCTTTGGTACATTTGCATTTGAGTACAGGAAGCTTCGTTGTCTACTGGTGCATAAAGTGGCAGTTGAGATCATAATTTTGGCACTCAGTGCGGCTGCTAAATCAGAAGGCGTGTGGATGAAATGTACGCTAATGAACACTCGCTGCTAGTATATACATTCGTTATTTTTTAGGACATGGGTCACTATAAACGTTACTACTCACACCAACTTGCCACGCCGCAGCAAATACGGTGAAAACTAATGATACGATTATTAGTCCATTTAGTAGTGCGTAGAAAACAGGGTGTGTATTTGACTGTTTTGCCTCAGAGGTGTCATTTGTTTAACCGCAATGCACATTCGTTACATTCTAAATCCACGCCGTTAACATAGCTTGGGCAAATCCTGTCCCGAGGAAAAAGCATATCTCGAACGCTATATCTTGTCTGCTGAACGCGCAAAAACCAAATATATACCACATGGGCATCATGTATGTTCACTAAAGTAAGAAATTATAGGTGCGAACTTAATGATAGGAAGGTTAGTTCTCTCGAGCCCATTCCGGCATGTAGACCACACTTCAAAATCAATGCTTTGCTGCCGTAAGACCACTATTTATTTGAAAACCTTATTTTAAAGAAAAGAATAAAGGTAGACGGGAAGGGACTTAGTGCTAGCTTACCACAATCATTCTGAGGTGCCTACACCTCTAAACACTCACTCAGCAATTTGGACAGAAACTGACAACAAGAACGCCACTGACATAGGTTGGCAGCCATGTCTTGTAGTGTCTCTAACCAGGCAAAGTGAGAAACACGCGGTCCTCATCCTGGAAGGCGAGTAGCACCGACAGCACCCAAGCGTTTCGTGATCTCCTTCATAATGCTCTGCAAAGTCAAAGGTTGGCACCTCTCTGTTTACGCCACTCTGAGCTGGGCATAGGAAACAGCACTCTCTTCGGCAAACGATGGTTCGGCATACGTAACACATGTCCCAACAAACGCAGCTTCTGGTGCTGGACACATTCTTCAATCGAAGTACCCGTTACACAACCGAAAACGCGCTTGCTAACCGCCCCATTGCGGATTCGACGACACCAACTCACACGAGCTGTGGTTCTGAGAAAACCTGTGGAACACCTGAGGACGTCTCAGCTCCGCGGCTCAAATGGGCCAAGTCTCACCTACATACAAGATGACAGCTCGCATTTTCGCTTGATATACATGTCCCTTGAGATTCAAGGATACATAACTCTGAAGCCATAGGTGTCTCAAGTTAGCAAGTGCGGCCCAAGCCTTGCAGATTCGTGCATTCACCTAACCTGTCACACTACAATCCGAACTAATGCAACTTCCAAGATACGTAAAACGCTCCACAACTTCCAGTACCTCTCCCTGGATTGTAAGTGGCGTGATCAGTGACTGCACGTCCACAAGCTTGACCTTACACTTTGTGGGTGCAAAGTGAATACCAAAGGACGAGGTGACTTTGGTCAGTTCACCCAAGGATATTGGCGCCTTTTCCTCCTCTTCGAACATGAGAACAATGTCGTCTGCGTACTCCAGATCAACAAGGTGTTCTTCACAGGCTATTTGAACACCAGGGTTTTGGAGACCCTCCAGCGTTCGTCTCATTATTTCATCGATCACGAAGCTAAAAAGGAATGGAGAGAGTGGACATCCACGGCGGACACCACGGAAGCTTTAGGAGAGCTCTGAGTACACTCTCACACGTCAAGAATTCTGAGAATACATATAAGTATCATGTTCACAAACTTCCGGGGCATTCCTTGGTGAGCAAGCATCTCAAGAAGAACAGACCGATCAACTGAGTCGAATGCGCCTCGGAAATACAGGAATACTAGAATTGTGGGTTGCTTATACTTATGGCGTTGTTCTAGACATGACGGAGTGTAAAGATTTGGTCAGCGCAACCCATACCAGGCCGAAATCCTGCTTGGTGCTCTCGAGACATTATCTCACGAGCCACCATGAGGCAAAACTGGTCTCAACAGTCTCGTTATGACTGGGGTTGAGCTGATTTATCTGTGGTTGCCACACTCACTACACTTCACTTCTTTGAAAATGGGTAGTACAGTCGATCCTCTTCAGTTGTCCCTCCAAAATGCAAGCAAACAGGTCAGATGAGCGTTGACTGAGGACTTCACTCCCGTCTTTGAGGAGTGCCAGCTGGATGCCACGACAGTTGTTGTTCGGACTATTCATGCAGCCTGTCGAGGCGTTCTTCCTTATTCGAGATGGTCGTTTCATTCTGTTGCTTGTTGGTTTTATTAACAGGTAGTTTCCGGGGATTGGTTACACGTATCAACTGAAATAATCTTCTGGCATTACCGGTTTTCTAGTCCCAGTATGAGTCCACATCTGATAGTGGAGCATCTGGAAGAGACTCCAGAAGATGATTCTGGTAAATTCGTCTAAGACCCGATTCTGCAAGTTTCAGTTGCCAAACGATTTGTCATTGCCTTACGCGGCCTTGGAAAACGTACGGAGAAGCGACTTTGGACTGTTTTTGTCAGACCTTCAACCACTGACCAACCAGGCATAAGCGACTCCTTACGTGCCACGGAGACACTCCCCAGTGTAGCTCAATGGATTTCTGAGGTACGCAAACTGTCACACTACGGTACGGTTCAGTCTCTTGGTGATTACAAAATAGTGATTATTATTTATTTTAGATAACATTACAACACGAATATGCCAAATTATTACCAAGAGTATATAGCTTTCAAAGTGAAGTGCATAGTGTTAATTTGAGACCTGACCAAGCCGGCCTGATTGCTAGCGTAGTATGAAGAAGAATATTTGTGGCTCAGACCTCGGTAGGTTAAAAAATCTCATAAACCGCTGGAAATTCTTCTTTCCAACCACTACTTTTCTGCAAGTCCTTTAAAATAAGCGCTTTGTGGTTTTGCACTATACGCAAAAACGTTACTAGAAACTAAATATTGCATGAACAATTGTTATTCACTACGGCATTCACCAGAATGTTTTAACCGGGTGCACCAAATAGCTGCATTTAAAGATCGGCAAATGTTTCTTCAAGTAATTTATCAGTTGATTATGACAAAATTTCGCTCGGTAGGGCCGGCTTTGGTTTACGGATAACTTGAAAATACGCTCAAGGAAGGCCAGAAAATCTGAATCTATAGCTTCTAGTACTGCTGTGCACAGAAGACTGGCCCAATGCTTCCGTATGGTTTCTTGGTATCAATAAAAAAAATCATTAATATGTTTGCTCTGTCACTAGCGTGACACGGAACAAAAATGTCCGCTTTATCACTTGCGCTACTTCCTTAATCATTAATATGTTGCTCTGTCACTAGCGTGACACGGAACAAAAATGTCCGCTTTATCACTTGCGCTACTTCCTTAAACCACAAAAATAGCGGTTAAGCGAGTTAAAGGCATTGGCCAGTCTCCTCAGGACGTGTGCCGAATTTACAATTCGCGATTCAGATACGTACCATACAGCGCTTTCGGAAATTATTCGTCTTTGTGAACACCCATTCCTGAAGGAACGCAGTTCGGACTTACATGTCTACCGAGAACAGAGCATAGAATTTATTTCCCATTTGGGTAGGTTTTCCAGTTTGGTGTATTACCACGCTTATAGGCTATTTGTTATGTGGCGGCAATGAGAAAATTCAGTTGAGTATATGCCATGTCTTGGAAGAACTTTACGAATCAACTGAAGCGAGAATACAAGAAACACCAGGTGAGAATTGTCCTTTAAACAAGAGTCGGACTGCCAGCCAACATGTTTTGATAAAAAACGGTGTACGGCAAGTTTAGGTAAACGTGATCACGAACAGATATCGTTTTTTGGTCACGTATTAAACAATTATTCCTGTTTGCCATGCCACAGACGGAGTGGCTCAAAGTTGGTTTACCTTCCCTTGTGTATTGTAGCTCTGTGGTGATTGATTCAGAAGTGTATCACAGTATCACGGTCAATCGTTTCATCATCGGCCATATCAAACTCCGTCTCTTGTCAATCTACCAAAAAGGCTGCAGGGTGTATTCATTCAGAATTTCAATTCGGGTAGCTTTTCGATACAATTTTTTTACGTAACACAACTGTAGAAATTACCCAAATCTAGGTAGCCTTGAATTCTCATCAAATTTACTAGAGAAAGGACTCCGACGTATGAATTCTACAAAAAAAGTGTATATCGGGTTTACAGAAACATTTACAAACAACGTCATGATAAACACAGTCGATTTTTAACTTCTTTGTTGCTAGCAGTCTTGTTAGTTTTTGGAGTATTCACAAGTGTTGTAAAGCGTTTTTTCTGGCTAAATTTTAGCTTAAATTGGTCGGTATGAAACCATTTCTGTGTGGAATTTTTTTAAAACTTGCTCCGCACTCATATATACTTCGGCCGAAGAATTTTAGTCTACTAAATGAGTAAGCGTTGCTCATAAAATGTGATCTTGGGATTTTCAACTTTGATACTTCAGAATAAAACTAGCAAGTCATTTATTATTCAGCAACCAACCAGTACTTGATCACGTGATACGGTTTTCTTGAGTGAGAGGTGAGTGGTGCTATTCCTGTCCAACAGTGAGCTGATCACACTGTTGATCAACTGCTCTCAACCGGACAGTTATTTGTTCAAACTACTGACTGGAAGGTCGCGGAACATAAACGGTCCGAGGTGTTGTGAGGTATGCAGCGCTGAGGACTTCCAATAAGGTTGGAGAAGTTGAACAATGTCTCTTGGATTTTCAGCATTGATAACAGCTGTACTTCCAGGATGAAATTTCACTTGAATTATTGAATAGTTTTTATAATAGCATAAAAACATCTTTACCTGTCTCGAACACATGGCGATAGAGCATAACTGTTAAAAAGTTTTTTAAATCCTTACCGTTCTGAATTACCGAGTATGAGATTTCGCGAGTCGTTCCAATTTTATATTTATCGGTTGTGTTAAGCTTGTTTTGTAAACCATGCTCATTAACGCTTCAATTTTGCCTTCAGATGAGTTTGTCCAGCGTGTGTCCCCAGATTTCCTTCGTTCCACTATTGAGAACAGCGATGTGATTGAATATATATTCAAGGTACTGTGATTGCCGTTTATAACGGTGGGTGTCATCCTGAATTTCTGCAGCTACATGTCGAAATGCTGAACTTCAGTCAGCTGAGATTTACCACACTGCGCTTGATACGTAAATTGGCAAAAAATTCAGCCGACTGTTCCAGACGTCTGATTAGTTTGAATGCACCGAAGTTTATTTGTGTGTCAATGTGTACTCCGGCATTTTTCAACGAACTGGTATCCAGTTCTGTTGAAGTAATCTGGAACATAATTGACCACCCATACGACAATATGCAGACTGTTTCAGATTGGGTCACCCAAATGGGAGAACCGGTGAGTGTTCAATGAAATTTGAGTTGGGAGTTTCATTTTCCTAGCACTTTCCGTAAATAGGGTATAAGGAGCTTTTGACAAGAACGTTTTGTTTTCAGCTAATGATATCAGTGACATTGCATATTGCAATACAGGACGATGGGCGAGGTACTCATGCGTGTATTTGGAAGATAAAATGACAAGAATGAGATTTGTGTTTGACAACCATAAGCACAAATGAACTCTACGTCACGTGATTATCTTTGGCTCGGGAGATCTGACATAACTGCCCAATGACTCGCCGTAGCAACTAAACTATCTGGGTGAAAAGCTACAAGATCCATGCACCATATATTGCAGCTTTCAGAGGAGCATCTTCAGGAATTAGACAAACATAACTTGCTTGTTCTTACCCTAAGAAATGCCTAGGTAGATTCATTGGGAGAACAACTGATGAGCGAGAACTTGCAGTCAGATGGCTTGTTTTAAATGGTTGCTATTTGCACGTCTGGCTGCTCAATTATCAGTCCGTTTGAAGAGAAAACTAGAACTCATGATTTCAATCACCAAAATCACTAAGAAAAATTTGCTGACTGTCACAGGGCAGTACTTCATTAGGTTGAAAAGAGGACAGATATTCATCTGCTATTTTTAAGTCAAAGGGGGGTGATTCATTTACACAAGCAGTCACTTGCAATGCTACAACGCTCCCTCAAGAAACTTTTTCCCCCTATTTAGCAGTGCCTGTTGCAAATTCGGGATGCTTTATTCAATCTTCTGGCTCAAGGACACTCTCAAGTTTGCCGAAGCATTCGCAATGACCTGCTGACTTTACTGATACTTGTGATGAAACTGGCTGCAACTGCAAACGTTTCAGACAAGCCACCGCTAGCCAAACTGGGGATTGTAAAGCAACTCGCTCATCTGGTGACTTACGAACACAGTGAGTTTAAGCCGTTGGGCAAGAATAGTAGTTTCAGTTAGCTTCCTGGTTGCCGTTGATCTCTCTGACTTCGTAGAGAAATCACCAAATGCTCCAGTTGCCCACCACAACCTCTGTTACGCGAAATCCTAAAGGGTTTTAAACTTTCCAATTTGTAGGAGCATTGCCAAACAATACGCGCTATGATTTCCTTTAAAGGAAGTCACCCCGAAGTAAACTGTTTATTAGTATTGCTTTGAAAAATATTAGCTTCAGTCCCATTATCCGTAGCTTCATTATTCTCATTGAAACAGAGCTCACATTTTGGTACCCAAAACGAACAGGGATAACTGTTGAATTTTGATGGCTTAAGAGGTTTCTGGTAATATGCTACATTTCCGAAGATTTGGCAGAATCCGAAACTGCTACCTTGGGATTCGCAAGTTCTTCGTCTGAAATAGTGAAAAAAATTTAGATTCTCCTGACGGTATCCGATACATCCAAAGGTGCCACCAAGCTTGCTGTCTGCGTATTTCAAATCCTTTTTTCCATCGTTATGACATTGAACGACTTGTTTGTATGTGTAGAGTAAATCAATGCGTTTAGGTATAGTTGGGTCTTAAAAATTGTGATCATGATAAACTTATTGATCTTATTAGCCGTCGGCATCGCAGGTAAACGTATAAAAGCGATTGATGAACGACTACTATTCTAGAAAAATACACTCATTTGCAAGCAAACTTGATTTTGCACGAGACTCACCTGGAACCCAACTGAATCACTCGTTTGTGATTCTTCCAAGCAACCTAATGTGCTGCACCAGGCCACCTCATGTTTCATTCGCTACGGTTCAACTGAGTTCGAGGCGAGTCTCTCTCAAATGAGTTTATTTCGCCAATTTCGGGCAATTCGGTTTCAAGTAGAACATAAAGTTGACGGAAACTCGGGGACTGCGCCTACCTGATGGGCCCCAAGAAGGGCGAAACCGGTCGTGATCTGTCAAAGAATTTTCAGCAACCTTATGGGTAGTGCATTACGATTGCTATTATATTTTTAGGCATAATACTGCCCAAGCCGTTGAGTTTAATTTTACGTGCCGGCCAACATAGTATATTGGAGAGAAGACTTACGTTTGGTTTGTTTTAACAAGCTGCCCAAACCGTCAGGCTATGTATCATCCCTTGAATCGTTAGGTGGTTCATACTGAGAAGTAGCCGTTCCTCGGTGGGAGTTGGTTATACCTACTAAATCTGGAATTTAGCATCCGGTTTATCTCATTCATAAAATACAATTATGATAAGTCCCTGAGAAAAAAATATGTACGGCTGAAATTTCAAAGTTCTTTATTACATCTGGCTGCCATGTTGATTTGCAAGAAAAATGAAACCGGCGATCATCGACGAGCTTAACATTGTGCAAAACTTACGTGCGACATCGTTATCCTTTGAAGAATACTTGTATATTTGTATGGCCTTGCCTCCTTAAGTATGAATGTCTATTGCGTGATATTGCTGTTATTATTAATAATAACAAATGTAGGTTATCATGCGAGGAATTCCTAATGAAAAAGAATTGAAGGTGCAAAAGTAGTTTTACGAGCGGTAGAACGGGATACCATACTGGGCACAGCAATAATTCGTGAGCTGCAAGAATTCACCTGAGAAACAAAGGGTGACAATTCTCAATGAATCACACGCTTCAAGCCCACTACTTGGGGTAGTAGGCCGCGAAGTAAAGCAGAAACAACCTTTCTAAAATAATAATTACAATATGATTATGTGGGCTCTCATGCAAGAGTGAGTCCAAGAGTTACTTTACAGCTTGCATTGTCTACTTAACGCAAAACGAGGCTCTCCATCCCTCCGAATGAAAAATGAGTAATTTTTCTAACGACCAGAGCGAAGTTTTATTTCGAAGCTGGAACAAGTTATGTGCCTTAAAGTTACGTTATCTTGTGCAGGAAAAACTCTGAAGAACGCCAAGGAATCAGAGTCAGCGTATGTTGCTGCTTGTGGTCAACAAAGTGGTCCTTTTGAAGAGTATATATATATATATATATATGCACAACTACATGGGGAGAGCTCCCATTCTCCTGAACAAAATGCAAAATTTTATTCATCAGAACTATATAACATGCACCGTTTATATACACTGTTTGTGGGTACTCTGGAATTTAAAAAAGAACCTGTTGACTGTTTTAGCCAATCAAATTCACAGGACTGATGAACGAGTGTCTTTAATGCGTTTGTAAGTATTTCATTCGTATTAAGTTAGTACAACGAGAGATGGTAAAATATTCATCATCATCATCATCATCAACATCATCATCATCCTCATCATCATCATCATCATCATCATCATCATCAGCATCATCATCATCATCATCATCATCATCATCATCATCATCTCAACATCAATGCTTCGCTGCCGTACAAACATGACGTGTTTGAGGAGCTTATTGTAAAGAAAGGAATAAAGACGGATGGGGAAGCGACATGGTGCTAGCTAGCCACAATCATTCCGAGGTGCCTACAAATCCAGAAACTCAATTGGGCAATCTGGATAGAAACTGACAACAAGATCGCCACTAACATCGGTTGGCAGCCACAACTTGCAGCGTCTCCAACCAGGCGCTGTGTGGATCAACCGGTCTCCATCCTGGAACACGAGTAGCACCGACAGCACCCATGCGTTTCGTGATATCTTTCATACTCCTCTGCCAAGTCAAGGGTTGGTCACCTCTCTGCGTACGCTACTCTGAATGGGGCATGGAAACATCACTCTCTTCCGTAATGGTTCGGCGTACGCAAAACACGCCCCAACCAATGCAGCTTCTGGTGCTGGACACATTCTTCAATGGAAGTACCCGTTGCATAGTCCAAAACGCTCTTTCTAATTGTCTCGTTACGAATTCGCTGACACCAGCCCACAGGAGCTATGATTCGGAGACAACGATTGCCGAACATCTGAATAGGTCTTGCTTCCGCTGCTCGAATAGGTCAAGTCTCACAGTCATACAGCAAAACAGCCCGCCCGGTAGCTTGGTACACACGTCCCTCGAGATTCAGGGATAAACCACTCTGACGCCATAGATGTCTAAAATTAACAAACGCGACCCGAGCTTTGCAGACTCGTGCATTCACCTCATCTGTCACACTACAATCAGAACTAATACAACTTCCAAGATACGTAAAAAAAATCCATAACTTCCAGCAACGCTCCCTGGATTGTGAGTGGCGTGTTCAGTGACTGCATGTCCACGAGCATCACCTTACATTTTTCTGGGTGCGAAGTGCATACCAAAGGACGGAATGACTTTGGTCAGTTCATCCGAAAACACCTGTACCTTTTCCTCCTCTTCGAAGATGAGAAAGATGTCGTCTGCGTACTCCAGATCAACAAGGTGTTCTTCACAGGCTATTTGAACACCAGGGTTTTGGAGACCCTCCAGCGTTCGTCTCATTGTTTTATGGATCACAAAGTTAAAAGGGAATGGAGAGAGTGGGCATCCCTGACGGACACCGCTTTGTGTACGGAAGCTTTTGGAGAGCTCTCCGTACACTCTCACACGTCCGGATGTCTGGTAAAGTAATCCAATTTGCATCAAAACGACAATCTGTGTTACCAAATTCTTACAGAGATGGAGAGAGAGAGTTAAATTGTTGGCTATTCACAAGGCTTTATTTCAACCGTTGTGAGGGTACCAAAGGGAAGAATGCTAGAACCTTTTGAATTAGCTTATGATGCGTCATCTGCAGTCTTGGTCGGCCGCCGCTAATTTCGTCGTTTATGTTGCGTAAATCATATCAGTTTTTGATATGTTCATACTGGCAGTCTAACTAATACGAAAGAAGCATGGTAAACTTGGGAACTTATATCTCCTTTGCTGTGTGAAGATTCAATTTAGGCACTCTTCTAAGAAAAACTATAAAATGTGTTTGGTTTAGGAAAATATCGAACAATTGTTTTCATGTTGTCTAGAATTTCATTTTTTGGTTTTCTAGGCTCTGTCGTTACAGCTATGATAGTAATAATAACACCATATCCGATTGATTCTTTCAGTAAAATGCGTCAACCCTTTATTCAAGAACCTACGGCTATCTCCAAACAACGAAAACTTTGATTTAAAGAAACTGTTGTTCTTGTTTCTGACCAATTTGACAGAAGATTCGTGTGCAGTGAAAGTAAGTCGCAGTGTTTTGTGTTAATTAGACCTTAAAACGGACAATTGAGAGCAATCTGGGGACTGTACGAACCAGGAAGATTTATCAGACCTGGTGCTCACTGTTAGCTCCAGCCACTGTAACAAGAGCAGTGTAGGACTGCATTATCCATGAAGAGTTATGAAATTTTAATATATATTCTACACCAATCGTATCCTCTCCCAGGTTTTACAGCTAGTCCCCAAGGATCTATGCTGCACAGGTGACAATCGTCGTGCAAAGGTTTCATTCTGTTGGGAATCATCAGCACAAAATGAGTGAAACCTTCATCCTATATCCTGTTTAAGTTCGAGTTAGTCACAACGGAGTTCAGCCGTTTGCGACCGAATGCGTGCGTGCAAACTACTAGCTGAGAGGTCGCGGGTCCGAAACTATCTGGAGTTTTGTGAGGAATGCACTGTTGATGATTCGTGGAAAGGATGAAACAGCTGTTATGTGTTCCTCGGCTTTTCACCAAAGGTTGTCTTTACTTAGGATGAAATATCAGTTGACAGTTGCCAAATATCCTCAGGCCGCGGTGAAGATCAGGTTTGACACAGATAAAACTGAAAGCGAGTTTTATCTCTTTGCCTCGAACCCCTTCTTTTAAGACAAATTAGGTGATGTGCAATCGGTTTCTAGTACGTGACCAAAGACGGTATTTTTTATGGAGATAATCAGTAAACTCCATGCTTCGAACTTTTCACTGCCACAATAGTGTATGCATTTTTCAGTGAATCGGAAAGAACGAGAGGAAACGGCAGATGTTTCACTGCACGACCATTAATTCTGTTTACAAGATACTCAGCACCATTACTTTTAGAATAGGTTCATGTATTTTGCATCATTGTTTCTGGTATTTTTCAGCATCATCACCGACAGCCAAATATCAGTATTCAACAGTGATCCTTCGCTACCACACAACCATGATTTACTTGAAAGCCTGATTGAGAAGAAAGAATAAAAGTGTATGGGGAAGGGACCTGATAATAGCTCACTACAATCATTCCGAGTTATCTACACTTCTATGCAGTCATTCAAGCAATCTAGATAGAAAACAATAACAGGAAAGCCACTGACATTGATTAGCAGCCATATCTCGCAGGGTCTCCAACCAGGAGTAGTGGGGATCACAGTCATAGACTAATGTTGTTTTTGATGTCTTTTTCCTAGCACCGTAAACCATTTAGTAAGTGAAATGTGGGTTGAGAGAGCTATTGCGGAATGTAGAAAAAGTATTGTTTTTGTTGTACGTAATCTCACGCAATGGTCACTCTACTAATGAGAACAAACTTATTAACTGATATTATGTCGTCACTGAGATTCTCGTGGATAGGATCGTTTGGTTAAAAAATAACAACCTTACGAAAATGGTACCCTAAAAAGTACAGCACAAACGTCTCCATATGCATCTGCGAGACGGTCTTGCAAATCATTTCTTCATGCAACTTATGATTCGATGCAGAAAAAAGTGCTGTTTTTGACTAGAATATAACTCTCAGTTTGCTCTAAAAGCTCGAGCTGGTCTAAAGCGATTTTGGGCCATTGCTCACCACTGAAGCATACAAACATACGGACAAAAGTTGCTAATAGTCTTGCTAAGAACATGATGAAGAAGGAAGGGCATGATGCGATGGCATAAGAGTGTTTGGAAAGGCTTGGATACAGGGTCTGAAATGTTCCATAGGAGCTGACCTTATTTGAACTAGTACGGGTGTCAAACAAATCCCTTTCACATTAACAACATAGTGTAAAATTTCGGCTTCCTATGGATCAACTGACCGAATCGCACAATCACTTAGTGGCACCTTAGCTTAGAGATATGAGTACTGACAACGTAAATAAACGTTGAATATTCCGAAACGCACGTCTGTTTTTCTTTACATTTTAGATTCTGTCCGAAACACAGGTGATCGACGCCTTGCTTGACTGGGCTTACCCGACTTCAAAAATTAGAGTCTCTGATTTGGACGAAGAAGTTAACCAGAGAGAAGAAAACCACAGTAAAAACGAAATTAATCTAGAAACTGGATCGACAGACAGCGCTTCCGCAGAAAACACCTCACAAAATGATCCATCTGGCAGCGTTAAACTTAGTGAACTGTCGATCGATGAATCACCAAGAAAGTCGCTTAGCATATGCAACGCAAGACTGGATGCCATTGCTCAGTGGCCAGTCGCATTCATGGAAGAGCTGCAGTTGCACGCTTTGGATGCCATGTCTATATTGTGTCCAATATTACCGGATGATTTTCTGCTGTACGACGGACCGAACCGGGTGGCAACTTTGCTCAATTGGTGTCAGACTGCAGGTAAGTATGTGAGGCAGTGTAGTTAAAATCGTACCATGTGCTTGTAAGCAGACCGTCAACCGCACGTTCACTTCAGTCAGGAATGAATTTACCGTGCACTAAGATGGGGCTTTTTAAGCACTGGATAGGGTTCACCTAAGGACCGAGCATTGGTCGACTTCGAAGCACCATGGCATCTTTCTCATCAGTTTATTATATCAAACCACAGAAAGGTTAGATTTAACGTAACTAATGGAGCCTATGTTCCTGATAGACACGACGACTGGCTCATGTTTTGCTGTTCGAAAATAAGAAAAGTAACAGTACTTCTACAACCGACGTGAAAATAATGAGGATGGAAAGCACAAGAATTGCGCAAACTTCTGAGCAACTGAACTGCGGTAAACTACGAACACCAAACCCCTTTTTTTGCTTCCTTCCAGGCGATTTTGTTGGACAAGGTAACAGCTTCCATGGATCCGGCGGACGTCATACTAGACGCGCTCAAATGCGGTACACCTTGCGTTTGATTCGAAGTTTAATTGTCGCCAAAGACGAGAGAATTATTAAAGTACGTTGTGATGCACTATGTATCCACAACATCATTAAAATTGCTTTACCTTATTCCGTAAACTTCTTACACTCGCCTATCACCTCACTCCTCGGTGCTTTTCAGGTGTGCATGCCTCTTTACTATTTTACTACTAACCTTCATCTACTAAAGCCATAACACTTCAAAGTGTGTCGCATTGTCGAAAGCAACAAACAGCCCCTATATCTCTTATTGGTACTCTATTACTCGCCTAGAATATCTAGTTTTATTCTAGTTTTAAGTAAACATCAAGATAATATACCACGGTTCCTTCTCCATCAAGTAGTTTATTTCTGCGCCTTTAAAATTGTCTTTAAAATTGCCTTTAAAATTTGGGAGCCTAATAATGACGGGAAGAGACTGTCCTAAACGTACTCAGTGCATATCCATGGCAGCAATTAAAGAAACCGAAGGACACTGCCACATTTCATCTGATGACACTGGATTGATCCAGCATTGTGCATGGTTGTTTCAAATCTGTGTGGAAAAATCTAACAACACCCAAAGCCCAGGTTCAAAAGCCCTAAATTCCGAGGTTCTGCCTCTTATTGCCCAAAATTAACCATCAACTTTTGTATTTAATTGCGTCCTTGATGACTCAAGGGATTTTGATACGTTTGCTTGTGTCCTGACGGTGTAGGACTCCATAACGATCTCTTTCGACGTTAGAATGACCACTGTATCGGGAATCCGAAGAGGTGTAAGATGGCTCAGTGGTTGGAGCCCGAATTTGCTGACCGGAAGGTGCGTATTTCGAACCCCACATCTACCTTTTGACTTCCCTTGACTAAAAAAGAAACTGAGGTTATCTCTGATGCTCCGCGTTTGTGCCATTAAGAGAGTGTAGTTATCAATGCCGCGTGTTCTTTGGCTCTGTTTTTGCATGGATCCCTCTGATGCTCGTCCCGGCATTATTCGTATTAGAAACCAAATCTCTTTCCATCTTCCTTGATGATGACTGCTTTGATTACGTTTTACACCTAGAGAACTTAATGGTACATAACTTTTCAACCTTCTACTTATACTCACAACTAGTCCGTAAAATCATTGACCGAGGAACACGGCAACTGGACCGCCATCATATGAATCCTTATGAGAATTTCAATCCCTCAGATACAACAAATTCAGAGACTTACCACTTGTGAGAATAGCTCTAATAGGGTGCTTCTGATAAAAGAACATGCCAGAAGATGTAAGAAGAATAAAGCTGTGTAAGAGCATTTGCCACAGCAGTTGCACAGCACTTCAACCGGTAAATGTTCGGATATACACATAGGTGAGAAGCGCGTGGTGAAGAATGGGTTACTGTATTTACCCTAACAATGCCTTCAGATACTTTACGGTAACTAATGGAATCATATCAAGGACGTTTTTATCCTGGTAAACCAGACATATTTCAAGATTATTGAAAATACAGCGGCAGAGCTGTTTCAATTCTATTAATCCAGCTACATGATCACGGTTTACTCACTTCAAATGGGAAACTTCACAAGTCTGAATGCGATATTTTCTAAGAGAGCACATTTATTGTATGCTTGCTGAAAAATCTTTGGTAGCCAACGACTGGTTTCTTCCTTTTCGGGGCTCATCCTTTAGGGGTTGTCCCCGAGTTTCCGCAACCTTATGTTCTACTTGAACCGAAATGGGACAGATTTTGACAAACTGTGCAGTTTACACACCACTCAACTCACGGCGGTTCCTAACATACGTAAAAACAGCTATATACACAATCTACTTCATATTGACACAGCAAGGCAAATGGCCAACAAAAGTATAGACTGTGGGTAAAATGTTCACACCGCAGAAGGGTACCAACAATACAATCGCCACGAGTTCACACACAGCCTAATAATCCATCATGGTTACACGGACTGTTTGTGCTTTTAGGGCATCGCAGTTAGGGTACTTCACGTCTATTTAGGCGTTGTGAGCCACTTGGACGGGGCTATCTGATTTGATTGGGCAAAGTAGCATTTCTGAGCACGCAGTACTCTGCCCTCAAGGGTCTATTACCACAAAGAGCAACTAAACTTGCGGACAGATTAGTGTTTCTGAGCTACAAACTCTACTTAAACAACGCAACGGGATATGCGAATAAATTTCTGAATATTCGATAGACTTCCCAAGTAAAATTGAGAGCTTCGACTTCTTTGGTTAAATCCCAAAACAGGTTGAACCGTCCCTAATTGGTGCTTGGATTATACCTCGATATCACATTCCAATGGGTTTGCAAATGGCTAGACATCAAGAGGGATTAGCCTGAAAATCATGATAAGAACGCAGTTGTGGACAAACTATGAAACACATTTTATGATATTTATGCTCTGGCTTCAAACGAGACCTCCGTTTTTGTTTTTAAATGATGAAACGAGATAACAGAGTCAAGGTGTCAGAGCACTTATTTTGTGGTTTCCTGTGACTCACTCTCACATCACACGGCTATCTTCTGCCAGTTCCACTGGACTCCAGTCCATTATGACGAGTGTGGTAGAACCTAATGCAAGTGCACGTAGATTTTGGTAACTGTGACGAGACAATTCAAAACGCCACTTTATGAAGCCCCGAAGTTTCCATTTAAGTATGGGACCCCCTGAGAAGAGATCCTTCTGTTCGGTCATTTCCTGCAATTTCCAGATGCAGTTACCAGTTGTGCAAGCGACTAAGAACGTGATATTTGCCCCATCAAAAACAAACTAGGTTCCTGCTTAAAACATCGCAAGCGAGAGATTGAGCTGAGTTCCAAGTGGATCTCTCGAAAAATCCAGTTTGTTTGCAAATGATTATAGGTTGTGTTGTGGGTCACTGATAGGAGATCAGTTTCGCTGCTTTCTTGTTCTGAAATTTGTTGAGAAGATAATAATCTTTTTGAAACACATGCGACGATTATTAGAAATTCAAAGTCATTCCCAAAACATCTAGCGAAAATATAATGACATTTCTTGGAGGGGCGTGCACTTTGAGGATCCAACTTATTCTCGGTATGATCACGTTTGCCCTCACGCAATTCCGACAAAAAAAACACGGACCTAGATACCAATGTGCCGAGGTTCTGGAAGGAGAAAGGTTTATTGGTTGTATTATGAGTGACTTTTTCTCGACGTAGTAACGCTTCTCGTATGTACCCACCTCGCTGTCTGGTTTCGAGTCATCCTTGTCGGCAAACACTTTTGACAGTAGATCAAATTCCGACTTAACCATCCCCAATTAACACCTCATATTTACGCAGCAAACGGTCCGCGCTATATGTCCGGATTTCCTTCAAAAGCATCAGAGCCTTATCGGCTCTGCAAAAATGCTAAGTCTAGAGATTATATTGCCACTGTGCCCTAGAATTATAATTATTCTCCCCAAAAACGTATTTTCCGTCATGCAGACATCACCAGGTGAATACTGAGCTGAATGAATCATTTCTAATAAACGTACTGGATTTGTTGTGCAACAACACTATAACAGCCTTTTTGATCTGACGAATTAGCGAGCGGCTGTTTGTCTGATGAATGGATATTCCCATGTGTGAGAACGTCTTTAGACTTAGGCTGTGGAATGATACCACACGTGACTGCAGAATAACGCTGACACGCCACACTGATTGTTGGGTTCTTTCTTTATTCGATATTTCCTGGTACCAAATCAGGCATACTAATTTGGTATCTTGCCAAATTATGTGACTTCTCACAATAGAGTCATATGACGAAGTATCTTTTCCACCAAACGCTAGACAGGCTTAAATCTAAATCTTGAAAATTATACGAGAAACGTCCAATTTTTCAAAACCTGTAAGCACCATTTGCTTGTTGGTATATCCACTATGCACAACTTTTAACTAGTGTCATGTCAGGTTAGATGTGAAATTCCAATAAACTAAGAATGGGAACTGATCTTGGATTTTTTCATTCAGAGTTTTATTGGCCAGGACCTCGTACACTTACTGGTTTCTGGTAACCCTCTCCGATCTTCTTGGCGCGGTAGAGCAGTTCAGCAAGGACAGCGAGGGGAAGGATGTCAAACTTCCAGGCTGTCGAAAGAAGATGACTTTGAAGTGGACGACATTGATCTGGAAATACAGTCAGACATTCTGTTTATACTGGCAAGAATTTGTGAAGATAATATGCAGCAGTATGTGCCGTAAAAGCGTCGATTTTACTATTAGAATGCGGTACTTCTGACATTTAATCTGTAATTTTCGATCGCATTATCGACCAAAAAATCAAAATCGCTCAATTTTCAGACAAAAAAAGCTAATCGAGAACGATAAATCCTGAAAATTAGCGATCTGGTGGTAGCTGCCAAATTCACTATGAGGGTATAACACGAAGGTAGTGATTTCAAGATCACGCAGCAGGTGTTTGACGAACATAGACCAAGGGTCTTAAGGCAAACTGACCGTTGTGACTGAAGGGGAGACTGTTCAAGAAAGAGAGATTCAGGCGTGTAGTAGCTGGTACAATATCATTGATGAGTTGAGCACCATTTAACAGCAGAAAACTCTAAGTGTACACTAGGCCGGAAATTTCTCATGTTTTGGGAGAACGGATGAAGTAGAAGTTCCTTATGGTCACAACGGACAAGCCACATCGGTTACGAGTAGATATACGGCAGCAAAAAGTGGAGTAACGATTTCAGCCCTCTCCCATTACAAAGCATCATTGTTCGTATTTAGAACTTGAGGTGCGACAAATGCAAAAACAAAAGTGGCCCTCGATGGTACTTTCAATATTCCATTGCGATCGACTTGGAGTTGACAAACCAGTCACTCAGTTTTGGGAAATGGGACCATACTGGACAAGGGTATTGTAGAAATACCAGTGCAGAATGTGCGGACAACCAGAAACAGTGAAATTTAACTCGCAATGTCCTGTACTAATTGACGATTACTGTGCTGTTAAAGAAGTTGGCGACATGATTCAGGGCTTAAAAATTCATTGTACATAAGGCGAACAATTGGCATGTTTACTCCCCACTGTTCTAGTACAGACACAAAATGAGTGGCAGCATTGTTCGGGTAGAAAATGAAACAGACAGAGAAACTGAATGAAGTTGAGGAAAGGACACATTACGATTAGTTGAAGACACTGAAAATCTGCTGCAAGTCGTCACCAAATGCTACAGTTTAAGTCGAGAAAGAAATAATTTGAATGGAGAGTTTGGAGTCACAAAAAACCAGCCCGCAACATGCTGCACAGGTTTGGATCAAAAAGCAAGCGGATTGTGGGTGTTGAAGAAAATTCACAGCCTAGTGATCCAGTTTGACAGCCATGTAGTGATTCAATTCTTCCACTGTTGGCGGAGAGAAAAGTTGATATGAGCTAAGAGGCATTGGAGTTATCAGATCAGTAATCAGACACACATTATCTGACAGATTTTGTAGCCCAATTTTAGCTGCAAAAATCTTAAACTTTGCATAAGAAATCACCTACTATGGGCAACCGTCCCATAAATAAAGTTAAAATTGTGCTAAATAGAGTTAGGGTATCTGTGGGTAGTTGAGAGAATAAGGTGAATGAAGATGAGATTTGGGTAAGAGAGCTAATAACCTAAACCAAAACAAGAGCATGGAACAATGCAGTGGAATGCGCGAATTTGTGCTTCATTGAAGCAGCTTTTGAAAATTACCTCCGTTCCAACAGGCAACCTTTCATAAAACTGAAAAAGGCCTATTGATTGTGGAGGCATGTTCACAGATTGTTATATCTAATGAGATTTTAACCCCTTAGTTTAGTTTGGGAAACATATACCCAGGAATTTACGATCACTCATTCAAACGATAATGGTAGTGTAGGGATAAAAATACTGTGTCTCAGTTGAAAGTGGCGCTGATGACAAACTCCGTTGCATCTTACCTGAGCCTCCCGTCTACCATATGCTTTAGTTGAATATGTTGCACCAAAAACCCGACCTAGGTTTTAGATAAGTCGATGTCCTCAATTACTTGAAGGACAAGGATGAAAGTAGATAACCGGTTGCCGGCTTTCTCATTTCTGACCATGATCGCCTTCTTCATTATTTATAGTGGCCTTATGAAAATTCCTTTAACCTAACCTCGAGAACGAATAAGTTACACACCGATGAAAAAAGTACAAAGTCTTTGTTTAGACATTCGGTAAAACCAAAGGCACCATCAGTACAGGAAACGAAATCTCGACCCTTAATATTATTTGTTTGGGATGTGAAACTTGGCATGAAATGGAGATAACCAGCCTTATTGGGGACTAATCAGTTACATTTGCTTTATACTGGAACGCACTCACTACATGCAGATCTCACACTACTCCGCTTTACTTTAAGAATTCTCAAAGATCGTTTGCTATATTGCAAAACCAGTTATTCTACTTATCATTAAAAAATCATTTATACTACCTCACTCTAATTTTCTGCATTACAGAAAGGAACTATTCGGAAATGAGGGCACGGATATGTTGCTCTTGACACTAAGCTCGTTACCCCAGAGGCTCAAGAAACTTGAGGGCCAGGGTGTCCTTTGTAATTCATTTTCGAACAATCACAGCGATGTCGACAACAGCCTCTTGATTTCAAACCATCCAGTGGTAAAACTGGCTATTATGCTTGTGGATGCAATTTGGTGCTGCGTTATTAGATGTCCCGAATCGGAAGCGTTCTTTGTGTCCAACCAAGGCTTGAGGATGCTGCTCGATTTATTAGAGGTGAGTTAATCAAGATTTTATATTTCCCTGACAAACGTCCCAACATAAACGAATGCAGGAAGCTCTATGTTTACTTTTGCCTCCTAAAATTTATTTATTTGTGGAGTCATGATCAGGAATAGAACAAGTGTATATAGCACTTCAAAATATTTTCTTAAGACTCATAAGGGACTGGCGCTTTCGCGTTGAAGTGACCACCATTTGACCTCAGTGTGCTTGATATTTTTGTGTGAAACTTCATGGTTTATTGGAGCTCCACGATGATTCTTATTATCTACAATATTCTGCCCACGCCCGTACAAGTTGTCAAGAAGAAACATGCGCTTTTTTACATCTTTTATTGATTTATTGGTTCAAATAGGCATTAAGACATTACCTGCCAGGGTTATAAAAAAGCTAACAAATTTTGTCGTATTGACATGTTTTCATATTTTAGACTGGAAAGAGAGCTCCCAAGTATCGCGTTAGCTGTCACAACAATCCGGTCATCGTTGCATAGTGCGCTGTCAGATAAAGAATAGTCTGTACTATTTGTTCGTATAGTGCAGTGAGCGAAGAAATGTTGCTCGTCAAATAAGATGGCAAAGGGAACACAGGTGGCTCGGTCAGAACCTTTTTTTAAGGTAGGGATTTTTCCTTGAGTAATTCAAACGTTATAGAGCTATTAGTCATTTGAAAAACAAACGCGTATCAAAGTTCGGTTAAGACTGATTTTGTGCACGCTTTGCCCTTCGAACTTTATGGTTAATTTGCACTCGGAACGGGTTTTGCTCATCCGTTCGTGCCAGAGTTAATGGCGTTCTCTCTGCTCTCTACTTGATTCTACCCACATTTTAGTAGATTTTTTAATCTATCGCTTGATTTGTCAATACGAAGTCAGTTTGAACAGTAGGTTTTTTGAAGGCAATAATTACATTTGCATTTTCTCATTCTAATTGGAGCCCTTATATTTCCAGCTGCCTTCCGCTACAATGACTTTCGGTCTTTTTCAGCTTAAAATCATCCGCGTGCCAGATAATATTCCCTAGCTTGCATTCGTGAAATTCGTTGGTCCTGAGGTAACTGAAGCCAAACCAATGAGCGACCACATTCAGCTGATCTTTCTATATTGTTCTCAAACGAAAGTGCATCATTACAAAACCAGCCTTTGATTAAGTTGAATAACAAAAAGCTTAAGTTAAACCATCCCGGTATGGGATTGTAGAATATTCAGGTACAGATCATCGATGCCTAAGGGAACAAATGCACATAGATTATCCAGTTCCCTGTTTTGCATTCTTACTTCCTCACCAGTGGTACCCTAACGAAATATGCAGTCAGTTGCTGGGATGTCTGGTTGACTTGACTGAAAACCCGCAGTATGTGCCTCGACTTTTGGCTTGGTGCGGTTGTAGGCCGCTCTGCAGTGATGATCGAAAAAACGAATGCAACTTTAATTTCCAGTCGCAGGCGGTTTGCAAGCATGCTCTGAGAAATGGGAATGCTACCGGTATTAGTCAATTTACCTCAGCGGCCTGTGGACCAACCCTTCCAATGTTATTGTGCAACCTATGGCGCTGGCTGGAACCCGAGCCCTTTTGCTTACAATGTGAGCCAGGTAGTGAATTGGAGAGTGAGTTTTTTCATTTCTTTAAAAATTCCACGATCTTGATAGGTGAACCAACATTGGAACATACATCTGATTTGTTGGTGAGGCTTTTTCTATGTTTTGCTTTACCTACTTACAAAAGATTCTAGTACACACTTCTGGAATAGGCTGGCACTCCATCAAAACAGCGCCAACGATTTGAGGTTGTTCCTTGATCTCATGTTTGTCGTTCATTTTAATGGTATTGCAGTTTGATTCAAACGACAATGATCATAAATCTCAAAACTTCTATATGTGCACATGGCGTACTCGGTGAACAGTTTCGAGATATATTTTCCACACATAATTACGGTGGTGCGAAGGAACAATGTCCAAACTTCGAAACAGTTTTCCTTCCCGGTACAGAAGATGAGCTATGAGGGACTAGTTTAATTATGGCCCGTACCGTGTCTGTCATCTCTCAAATACAAGATATAAGGCGGTCATTCGGTATGTATTTTAGGGAAAAACGCCTTGAAGACCTCAAAGCAGTAAATTTATCGCACAGGTTGAATATTGAAAATTTCCGGTCGCCAACCCTACGGAGCGAGGTGTGCTTAGTGACTGTGTGATGTTTCGGTTGGCTTTCTGAAAAAATAATCAGTGTGTCATCTGACCGGTCCTGCTTCATTCACCTGAGTTCTAAAAAGAGAACTGAATCCTCCACGGTTCGAGACGTTAGTCACAAAAATCCTTATGCACCCAAATGTCGCTTTCTGATTACGCAAATCTTTAAACTCAGCTGAATGGGACGCCATTTGCACGACTGGTAACCCCGGGTTTATAACCAAATCCTTACTTTTTCGTTTTCCCTGGCGCCATAAGGATCGTTCAATTCGCTGAGTATGTAAAAGTTGTAATTGGGAGCCCAGGGGCATTTTTACCAGACTTCTGAAGTGGACACGAATTGTATTGTTGCATCATATCGTATGGCATAATTTTCAGTGGACATTTTTAGATTACTGCTTACTAACCAAAATCACTATACAGCTAGAAAGCTGTTTACGGAGTTTGGAAAGGGGAAACAAGCAAGCCTTTTTCGGCCCCTCTGTAGTAAAACTTCAGTGGGCACTGAGTTTTTGTCCATATTAGCTAATCACTATCCGTTAGCACAGATATGCTGAGCAGCAGTGAATGCCATAGAAGGAAACTATTCCTACTAAATATCGGTTAAATTGGCCTGAGGATGACTTCCGAATACTTGCTTGACTGAACAACCCCGAAATTGAACGATTCACTAGCAAACCTTAATTAGCTTCAACTGCTTTGTAAATGAGTGGTTTGTTTTCTCCCGTTGTCGCCCTAGTACTATAAAAAAGTATGGCTGGAGCAGAGCAGTGAGCGCAGGTTTCATCAACAATCTGAGAAGACCATGCACGCAGTTACCCCATGCTTTGGTAAGCGAGTGCTCTTCCCCCACGAATGCACTGAGCACTGTCACTGCGGTTGGAATTACCACCACTGCTAGGTGTCAGCGTAAACTGCAAATTTTGTCAAAAGCCCGGTTAAACTAAAATTAAGCCAAACAATCCCCGTAGCGCCAACAGTTCTGAGTATTTACCACACCGGAGTAAAATTCAACCAAATTCAAGAAATAAGGAATACTGCCAACACCAAAAATAGCCCGCCAATTCACCATCATCATCATCATCATAATCATCATTATCTTCAGTTGTATAAGCTGCGTACATGTTGCAGTAGTGACACATACTTATGTCACACTTTTGTTCATCGAGTATTCGGAAATCATTCACCTATGATAGCATCGTGGGAGCAATAATAGATGAGCTTTAGATTTGACTAGTATTGTTTGTTCTTCGCGACTGATAGCATCCTGTAGCTACTACGATCACTGTTAACACATACCGGATTCGGTGAGTGATGCCATCTCTAAAAACACCTTATTTCCGGTACACATAGCATCAAGTTGATGACCGTATTTCTTTATTGTCAAATTCGCAATCTAAGCTGCTCAAACCTTCATTGAGGACGCATAGGAAAATGGAAGTATCAACCTGTCGTTCCTGACGATTAGAACCAGAAGCAACCAACGCTGATTTTTCCGCAACTTGGTGATAAGCTCTTCAGACTGAATAGAAGCTCTAGGGTTTCCAAACATTTCACCACATTGCCGTAATTTCTGTTACTGACTGGTACTAGAATACAAATCCTTACAGAGTAAGTTCATTGAATGCACGCATAAGTTGCGAGCTTCAAAAGCCATAAGGGCATTGTTAGACTAACTGGTGAAATATAATCGCACACCTTGGAAACATACAGGGGCAAACGCCAACCTCTTTTAAACTGTGATGTTGCAGATAAAAAAATCTGACCTTGGGTGAATCAGCAGTACATAGCTATCGATATTTTGCTATATTTGTGTCAACATCTAGATTTGATAGTTCTGGTACATCTTCCGCATAATGTTGGCTGGTGATTGCTGCTAAATTTCTTGGTTGTTTAGGGTGGTGCGTTAAATTACTAAAAGCTTTCCCAGCATGTCACATTTTGTAGTTTTAAAAGAACTACCTTGAGTACATCCAAAAAAGGTTTTACCTGGTCATAGGGCCATAGATAGCACACTAGTTTACGGAGGTGCTCTGTCTGTTAGTGCTACATAAATATGAAAATTTCGTTTGGGGGACTAGAGACCAAAAAGTTGGTAGTTGTTAAAAGACGCAAAACTCATCGCAATTGCCTGTGGTATTTTGAAAATTTGTTGATTCTCGTCACACGACCCCATCTTATGACAGGGTCCGCAAAGTCAACATGGAGGCGTTCTGGGGCTGCGTCTACTCCATCGAGATGCACCTTTATGGGCCACAATACATTTTTGCAACGGTGGATCATACTCTCAATACCTTTATCAATGCTTTGCCATAAGCATAGTTGTCTGCGGATGCACGCGTAAAGGTTTGTTGTGTAGGTTTGCGGCATTTAAGACCTGAGGAGGGCTCCTCAGTTTGCATCTAAGATGTAATCGTTTGTATTCACCGCTGTACAGGTATGGAGATGGAGGAATTTGCTTGAATCACCAAATTTAAACTAAGGTTTTCTAAATTTCAAGTAACTTTGGGCTGCAGAACTTGATTGATTTTCACATAATTACGCATTATCTGAGAGGTACCTTGCCAAGTCCCTAAAAACCTGATGCAGATCAGGGTTCACAACAGGCAGGTTAGTTCAAACACTGTTAATCACTTCATCTCATAACGTTTAGGCTATAAGTAAAAATCAGTAACTAGTTCCAAATAGGAGGTTTTCAAATTCAAGGCTTGTTGTGCTCTCATATTTGAGGTTGGCGTTGCAGCTTACGAGCATAAGGGTCTTTCACTAGAGTTTGTCAGCCATATGAATTGATATTTTCTTTCGAAACAAGATGATGGAAAGGAGCATCTCGTGGTCCAAAGCAGCTTGTGATATATGCAGAGAACAACACATAGCTCCAGGAACAACACCAAAGAATTTATACAAGACATCCACGGCACTACGTAAACAAAGGCGTCAGCTGCTAAATTATTAGTTAAGCTTTGGATACAATGTACCAACAGGATTTTGAAAGCCAAAGTGCTTATAGTGCACTAAGGCGTACACAAACAGACAAGATTCTGTTCTTAAGCTTTTATAATAAAACTATCTTCAGTTACAGCGCACTTCTTATTTGTCTTCTGTGCAGGTTCACCAGATCTGGATAGTCAAAAAAGTCGAGATTCATCATGCACTGCTCCGACTTCAGCAGGACACGATAGGCTCCGAATTAACATTTACGCGCTGTTTACAAGAATGGGGTTCCAGGACCACGAAAATTTATCAACTCAAGATCGAGTGACTATGTGCAGAATTGAGCNTTTACAAGAAGGGGTTCCAGGACCACGAAAATTTATCAACTCAAGATCGAGTGACTATGTGCAGAATTGAGCGATATTTCCACATAAAGGTGAGCATAATAAAAATATTATTTCTCTCATTCGTTTCACTTTGGAACTTTCCTTGATCCAGAAAGGAGGTAAAATCTTTCCCTCGAAGAACTTGAATTCTAAGTGATAGAATTCTTATCCCAAGAAAGATCTTGCCGATCACATGTTTCGGAATCTCGAAAATCAACAGACTAAGTACTAATTTAAGATCTACGAAATATGGGAATCTTCGTGTTTCATGCCGAAGGATAGGCTACTGAAAGACTTTAATCTGTCATCAGGTTATTTCAGGTGTCGTTCAGGACAAGTAAAGATCCGGTGTTGATCCATCTCTTGAAATCCAACCAGACGCCTTATGAGAAAGACCCGAGCATATTTAAGATAACAGCGATATAAAATACTGGCAGGTGTCAGATGATAGTTTGCATGTTCAAACTGAGAACATCGGGAGATAATGTAACCATCCTCATTCAATTTTTTCATGAGTACTCCCATCACTTCGTATTGTGAAGACTTGTCTAGAGAACGAGCGACATTCAAAGTCCAACAAAAGCCTGACAAAGCCTGGCCAGTCCAGAGACATTTATATGGACGCCAATATCAAGTCTGGTGGCCAATATTAAGAGTCTAGTTGGTTATCGGAGACTTTGCATGAGACAGGATTACGGTGGAAATTTGACCATGTATTTTGACAAATACCAAAAAATCGCTCAAAAGTATTACCAAAACTACTTGGTGTAAGTTAACTGGGCCTTTCACTCACCGAACTTTCGCACTGATAAAAGCACATCTAACAGTGGAAAGTCATTTGTTTGGAGATGGTCTTCCTTCAACGCGGCAGTAAATATGTCCTAAGAAAAATCGAGTATGTTGTCGGCTGAAATTAGCAAACGTCTTGTTTTCTGTAAACACGACATTTGGTCCCTCAATTTTATGGTGCTGCACAACCTGAGCCTAGACGCCACCTGAAGAAAAAACGCTGCGACACAGCCTCTGAAATACTGATGTCATTCTTCTCAGAGTGTCCAAAAATAAAATAACTTAGTTGGGCACATAGTGTGGCATACAATCAAAATGTTGTGGTACTGCTAATATTCCGGAACAGCTATCCCAAACATTGAAACCAATCCATGGGAGAATTCCGGAATATCATCGATAACCAACATTGGTTTGGTGCACAAAATATCCGTAATACACCCACTATTCTATTGTTTAGCGGAATCGGTGTCGTATGTTGCTGGTTTTTTGTGTTAAAGTGATTCTCGCGAATAAACTAATAAGCGTGTAAATGTCTAAACAGTAGACTACTTCGTCGACTTTACTTTGAAGTAAAATAGGCTTCTGAACCGCACCCGAAGTAAATGAATCTGACGTAGTCTTGTGCTGTTCATTATTTGGAACACAGAACTAAACACGCTTCTGCAGGAGGAAATAAGTGATTCCATCTTTATTTTGATGTTCAGGTTATTGTTTTTTGGAACAGTATAGAAACGTTAGTCTAATCAGTCACTAGGGATCACAGGGAAATGTAACATAGACCGAAAAGCTATTACCATTCAAATTTAGGGCGATAAACATATTGAAAACTCCTCGGATATTTTAGAGGCATCCAAGGGTCGTGAGTCATTGATACTTGGAAGGAACCGAATTTCACTGGATAATTATAAACTGCAGGACCATCATTCGCTGTGTGCACTGCGAATTGGGCTTCGGTGTCTGTAATGGGTGAGTGCAATATCAAAGAAATATTCTTCAGTTTACGTGCAAGCAAGATATTTAAAATATTCCTGCGCTTATCTCGTCAATTATCTGCCTTATGAATCGGGAGAATTCGCTGATAGCGAATAGGTTTGTTTTGGCCACTGACATGGGTGACGGGATATACACTGGCCCAATCGAATAATATACATCATACCTTTATTGATGAGATCAATTAATTATTCGGGTTTCTGTGACAGCGGTATGTCCCATCATTCAACGAGGTGATTTTTAACTACTGATGTCGTGTCTGTCTTGATTACAAATTGGTTCTGGTATCTGGCACAGTTGTAACAGTCTGATAACTTTCTGTCATCGCAACTAATGCTTCTTCATAGATACCCTGTGCAACTGATTTTTTCCACTCCTTCGTGGAGGGAGCTTTGATTTCACTTACCAATCGGTGAACAAGGATGGATTCGCCTTAAATTTGATTTGGAAATTCAGTAGCAGTCAGTACTGGTTTTGGTGCATTTTAATCCAAATTATTGCGATGCATGAACGTTTTTTCCCTTATCCAGCTGAACCTTCATCTATAAGCTCTTGTGCGTGAGCTTCAGGGTTCATTAGAACTGACTACTGATTACTGACGAGAATCTGCTTCGCTGCTAGAACCGTGTATCTTTTATTTATTTCCACTGATCTCGCAGCCTGATCTGATGATTCTTGTTAGTTGAGCACTATTGCATGGGAACATTTCCTTGATCAAAACACCTTGTTTTTCTTACATAGATAGGTTGTTCGCACTCTTATAATAAGTTTGCGATATCTCAGTGATTGGGGCACCAGCTTACGGACCGGAACGTCGGTGGTTCGAGCCCAACCTCAGCGTCTCGATGGTTTCCGTCCGAGGTTTGGCAAACTGACAGTATTCCGGCGTTCGTGGTTCCTTCCGTCGGTATGGCAGCTAAGCACTGAAAGGGTGATATAGCTAAACGATTATTTACAGCATCGTAATATAAAAGATCACAGACCTTCAATTTATCCGAACTAAATTTCAGAGTCTGAGCTTTCATTAAGTAACCTAACAAAGAGAAGAACCGAAACACAGCTTTTAAACAAACGTTTTCACCTACACCAACTGGTTTACTATAGTATGTATGATTCATATGACCACAAATGTTTGATTCCTTTTCCCACGAGGTTCGTTCTTCAGCGTCAACTAGTCAAGCCTTAGGTATTCAACGGAGCCGAAATTATTCATCAGTTGCCACAATTCACCATAGTCAGACTTGTGCGAGTTTCCACACTGAATGTGAGAGGGAGTGGAACCTGTTAGGAGACTAACTAGGTCGAAGTTGCCAACGTGGTCCATGTTAGTTTGCATGACTTTACACCAATTGATCAGACAGAAAAGTTCGCGAAACTCGGAGGGATGAAATATTCGGGTATCAGAGGGTCGACGTTTTGGACAGCAAATTGGAACTTCCGCTTTGCACAATGATGCTAAGAATAAATATTACCTTGATACCAGGATGAACATGCAAGTAGCGTTTTCCACCAAAACGCCAGGGATCGAGTAACTTTTATCGACTACAGGTTGTTCTGCAAGTATTCACGATAAATTATGAAAAAATTATAAAGATTCATGCTACATGTGAGCCTTAATCCAAAACTTCCTTTACTTTAAAGACTGAACGGAGAGAACGGACAATTAAGCAAGAATGAACCGGTTATGCTACCCTTGATGTTTTCTCCAAAATTCCTCATCATTTATGACAGGGCGGAGATCGATTAATTGACCAGGAAGGATTCGAAAAACAGAGTCTTCCGGTTGTTCTTGATGACTGGTCAAACATCAGCAGTTCAAAATTTCAGTTCAAATATTACTGGGTACAAAATAAATGCTTCCTCGTAATATTCTCAAATGGGAATGGACTCTAGCGTAACGTTAACATACAGTATTCAGTAGATTAAGGTATTCCAACCAAAGCCTAATTTATCCTTCAACAGAATTACAAAAGTAGCTATGCCTCCGCCACATCACCCACTAAGCACTGGGGTTGATTCCAAGTAAAGCTATCTTCTAACCACCTTTCATACTCTTTTTTGAAGAAGTCCTGTCTGACTGTTTTTCTACGTACGACACGAAGGCATCTCAGCTTTCCGTTGCATAAGATTCAGAACCTATTCCAATGGTAGACGCCCAACTTCATTGTGGTAATTTCTGGAGAACTTCGTTTACGCCCATCGGCTCTGGCACCTTAAGACACTAAAATATACTTCGTTGTGAGCGCTCTCCAAATTGATGTCTTCGTCAAAGGCCACTTAAAACTGGTCAGCTGTTTTTAAATGAATTGTGATACATTCTCATCATCTTCAAAGACTCTTGAAAGGGTTGCTATAAGATTAGAAAATTCCGTTCAGGCTTTTCTCAAATCTAAAGCTCAGTATCATCATTATTTTGTGTAGCATGCCCTTTCCCTATGCAACACTCAACATAAAGGCACTGAGGAGAATTTAGCGGTTTCTGTGGTGTCAAGGTATTTACCCTAACTACATGCCTGCCACCAACGCAAGATGAGCGTCGGAAGTTTGCAAAAAAAAGAAAAAGCATGATTATGCTGGGTGCAAAATGGTCGAAACTTTAAAATAAAAGTCTCAAAAATGATTTTCCGGGCAAAAGACTTGTTCATATTTGAAGCCCTTTGTTATTTTTATCCATGGATACTTGTTTTTGAGGACTCACGCCAACCGAGAATTAATTTTCAAAAGGGAACTAAAATGAGTAATCTTTTGTGTTTATAATATAATTCTGGAACTATCTGGAACCACCTTATTTTAATATGTCTTATTTTATTAGGGGGGGGGGGGTATTTTTCTGCTATAATGTGGGACGGATGTTAAACTGTACTTAAGGTTCAGTGTAATTCCTACATTTTGCTCTGGGCGCGATTTAAGAGAAAGACTGATATAGTTCTATTGCAACTGCAGTTTGAATATCCGTCCATGGCACATGGTTTACTTTTCGTAAATCCGGCGATTTGAAATATTTCTACGGAGCTACTCTCGCGCATATGAGTACGGGACCTATGTTGCTTTGAAGTTTTGTATATTCCGTAGTTGCGAGGATTTATCCCCTCTCAAATATATCCAAACTTCTAATCGGCCTAGGACGAAACACATTCGCTTTTAGATTTTCTGGCTGTATTATCCGTTATCTTGTCTTACTGCTATTGACATTCTGTTGGATCTAAACTTATTTACGCTTAAGTGACAAACTGCCGACCCAACTAACCTGTACTGTCCTCGGCTACAATAGTAAAATATAGATCATAGGAATAAATAAAATAGTCACGGATTGGGCGTCGAAGACTGGAGGCATGACGTCAAACATGACCTTATGTTTTCCATAGAAGACCAACGGTCGCTCGGAACTATATGCTTACAAATGTACCTCCATAATTTATAGAATGCTGAAGTACGGGAATCAATGCTGAACGAAATGGAGGTCGAAGGGTTGCGTCCGACTACACCAGATGCAGAGGTATTGCAACACCTGCGACACTGGGGAATACGCCAGTACGAGGCAGTCTGTAATTTGCAACAACAGTTGCTTCGAACGGATGAGGAAAAAGCACAGGAAAGAGAACAGGAATTTTACAACCTGGCAAGTTCTCACCTGCTTATTTCCGAGTGATTTCAGGAAAGTTTTTTTGCATATGGTAAATTTAACGCAAATGGTGTGGTCCCTTTCTAGCCGTCGTCCATCTATAGATTTTTGTGACTGGCGAGCTATAAACTTTGAGTTATCTAGCAATTATTTTCCGTCAAAAATGTTCGTCACGGAACGTTGGTAGCAATGCAAACTAATTATTCATTTGTTGCCCAACTACTCGCAGATACTTGAAGCGCAACGTACGCGAGCTCAACGGCATGGCTTCTTGGCAGAGTACTTCAAAAGAACTTCGAATATAAACTACCTAAAGGAAGCCAGGTTGAAACAGCGAAGTGCTATTGAAGCGTCACGCATGGGGTTCTCTTCGAAATGGGGGTTACAGCAAAATGGTGGTGAGACGGCATCTGACTCCACTGATACTGGTACGGTCAAAGATGATGTGAACAAGATTTCAACAAATTACCCCCGAACTGAATGTGTAGATGGGGTGATCAATCATAACACTGATATTTCAGGAACAAACGTGACGGTAAGTTGACTTCGAGGCAAATTTCCTTCGTCTTGCTCGTCTGATTACAAGATCTTTAACTATTTGTTTTCCGTTTTAAATGGGAAACCTACGTACTATGTGTACGAAGCGAAGGCAACATGCGGGCATAGACTGGATTCATGTTATTTTGATTACTTTGATTTCAACTTGTTTCCAATGGCGCATGGAAGGAGCTTTCAAACTTTTATAATCGTGGACTGTACTGCCGTCTCGATACGGCTTTCCGAGCTGGAAGAATAATCATTTTCATCAGCTGTAAAGACCACATAGCTGTCGTGCAGTGGTTGTAACTGCCACAGTTTCGCTCACCGATAATTTGAGGAGAGGGGTTAGGTAGCTGCGCAATGGAGGCAAGAACTTATAAATTGGTGCGTAAATACAGGTGGAACAAAACTATCCTAGACAGTAGTGGGTAATATGGTATTAAACGGTAAAGCAGTGGGCTTTAACGTTACGGTTATCTTCATTCTTCACTTCGTCCTTGGTTAGCGTATCAGAGTGGGCGATGCCGAAAATTTTGTGTACGTTTGTAGGCCCTGAGATATTCAAAATTTGCAAAGGATGGGCTAGACAGAAGTAAGAGGCTACTTGGTCCGCGCTTCGAGGTATTTTCATTCAGCGGTAAGACTTACTTGAATTGCATCTTGTTAAAGGTACTCTTCCCCAGTAGCTTCATTTTTTACTCATAGTGTTCCCATCTGCAGATTTGTGGCTGCTCTTCTCACTTCTTCTTAATACTTTGTTAATATCCATGTTTTAAAGTTAACCAGTAAAAATTTCAACAAAATTATCCACTTTCGACCATGTGTTACAATCCTGTTCAACATCATATCCCCAATGCAAATAGCTGTATCCAATATTATTGGAACTTCAGCGACGAGGCAAACCTGACTTGCAAAATGGATTGCTTTGATAATACAGAAGACTGGCTAGTTCTATTGGCTATGGATAATCTGTTTGTCAAAATGCAATTATGCCACTCAACTATGGTTACACAGATTAGTGTTTCGCATTTTCTTGCAAGGTAAAAGAACTCCAGCAAACCACCCCGTAACCTGAAACTTCTTTCGAAAATCTTTTCAGCCCAATTGCAACCAGACAACTGGCGCTTTCAAACGGCGCCTATTTGAACCATACCAGATAGTTTTTGTCGAATTGTCGATCTTCGGATTTCAGGCTGTTGCGTATATCCTCGTCTTACCGTTCTACCACGTTTTTTTCTGTTCAAAAACTCTCATGACACCATTTTTGTCGATGGTTGAAATCCCAATTGTTTGTCTTTGGATGAATTTTAGAAACTGAGAATAAAGGCACGGAAACATAGCTAGCTAAACAACGAGGCTACGTTGACTGATTCTGGTTGTTTTGTTAGTACAGCAAAAACATCTCGAATAAATTTTAAACATTGAAAATGAAAACCAAATGCGAAGTCCCTCGTCTACAGAAATTTCTTCAGGACTTAATTGGAGTGTTAAATACCTGACAGCCGAAGTGTCTTATAGGTTTTTTACCCAGTCGTACGAAATTATACCAACTAAATTACCGCTACACGGTTCGTGAGTATTGGCTTTCATCATTATTCGGCACACATTTTGTCCACTCGTTTTACAGGTATACGCTTGGTCAATTACAGTAAGAAATTCCCGGGATTACTTGAGTGCTTTCCTCCATAGGTTTACAGGGGCCAAAAACACCGTAACGAGCCGGTTGGGGGACCTCAACTATTACACCTCAAACCGATACACTTCGTTTGAGTCGTTCTTACGGAGAAGTCAAATCACGGCCCATTTTCGTAGTTAAGGACTATGTGCAGATAAATCAGATGTACACCGGCATTAAAGGGGACAAAACTGACATGTGAGACATACTAGCACAAGTTTTGTGGCCAAGTTTTGATTTGCCATGTTCGGTGACAGGAAAAGATGCCACTGAATAAGGCAGAGGTCAGTGAACTGGTAGGTTATACAACTGAACAAAAAGGTACGCAGTCGGTCCAACAATTCTGTGTACATCAAGTTGGATAGATAGAAGTTAAACAGTCAGATACACAGGTTCAAAGCTCACTAAAAACGAGTAACACAATTTTATGTACACGACGATAGTGAACTTCTATTTCGGTGATTAGTTTAAATAAAAGTTAGGTGCAACCCTATGAGATGGTTGGATTGGATACAACAAACACTTGTTTCTGTATGCACGTGCCAGTCTCGTTAAACTCGATACAACCTGGAAAAGGAGGTACCCTCAACCTAACGGATGATTCATCCGAGTGGATTTCGGGTGTATGCATTTAGTTCATATTTACACTTACACCAGTGACAGATTTTTACCGATAACATGACAGTCTAAAAGAGGGCCATTATTTGGATAGACGGTAGACTAAAGCGATGGGAAAACCGATGAGGTTTCTAAGGGCAGTTGAATAACGGGATTAATTTCTGACCTGATAAACTACACTGATTCTTTTATATATGCATTTAAACGATGTGCTTTAAATTCATCTTGTTGTGTGATGTAGTTGATTGGGGGGTGAATTTCTGCAAGAAACATTGTTATTTTTCCGCTTGAATAAGTGTGAATGTATGGAACTTGCCAAGAAGCTAATTTGCTGACATAATTCTGAACGGAACCCCAATCACACCATTCATTTCTCTTGACGATCTATATTCTCTAACTTTTTTCATACCTCATCATTGACGTTTTGCTACCAACTTTGTTGCATAAACTCACAGTTCGTCCTTAATAGCTTTGCATTTCGCAACCATCCCACCATTATGCCACTCATGTGGTCATGACGGCTGGTGAATTCCATTGGCAGGAAACCCTCAACACATCCCTTTCTGAAAGATTTCTGCTGGAGTGATCATGTTTGTCAGGAACGGAGGTTATTCACTAGCAGGAAGCTCATAGACTGCATCCAAGAACGCATTTTCCACGGGACTTTGATAAGGCCTCAAAAACACTCATTTGAGAGAACGCTTAAGTTGCAGTATAGGTCTCTGAGTTTTCTGCTAATGGGGCTTCCTATCCGCTTTTTTTGAATCAGAGTCACGAACACCAAGCCTACGGGCTTTTCATTATATTTGCTTCCACGGCAGACGCACTTGGACCGATTACACCTACTTTTAATAGTTCAAAGAATGAATCACTCAGGGTTGGTTTTGCAATTTGGCTGTGTTCTATACTTGTTCACATAATTGCGAGCTTCTGCACTTTCAATGATCAAAATTCGTTTGACATTCTAGGCCTTTGTTTCGAAAATGGTGACCGTGGAATCCACGCCAGCGGAGCTTTTCCACAGACCGAACAAGTTGGAAGCAGAAATTCTCGAGGCTATTGCCCAAATGAGTTCATAATGTGAAAGCAATATTAAGATTCACAATTCATCATGCTGCACCCTGGAATTCATACTACAGTATTTGGACTATGAAATCGTTATTTCAGAACAAAGAACATCTTACTACGTGCGAACATTTAGAGATTTATCAAATTGTAATAAATAATTCTAGTTTCTTGCAGCAAATGTTTTCAATCAGTCAGATTACCATACAGAGTGACATGAACTTTTCAATCGTTTTGAGGTCGTTAACAGTAAGGTAAAACATGTTGTTCATAAACCACTTACTTTAACATTGTATTGCATGTCATCAGGAGGGAGTATTATGGATATACATTGCTATCCTCTTCACGTGCTCCTCGCTCCCACTAAGATTTAATCTGAGATTCAAAGTACCGAAATTATTATTCGCTTTACGGTCTACATAGATCAGCAAATGTATCAGATGCCATTGTACTAGTTGGAAACTTCAAACCTGGCTTGGACCGTCTGGCACAAGATGAGGTCCTTTTATCACTAATACCAGCTTCAGACCCCAGTGTCGCCGAATCGCTCTAAATGACATTCGCTATCATCGTTACTTATGGCGTCACTGTTTGATAACGTCGCTATCTATGCGGGATATATTTAGGTCCCTTGTTCATACGGGTAATACTCTGTTTATTCGGATTATCCTTGAGTGACAGAGAGACTATGCTCCCACTTCTGCCTATGTCGAAAAAGCGACTACTAATACAATAATCCACCAGAAACCTTCCAATCCTGGCTTGATTTATGCAATCCAAACTAACATAGGTGCCAAGCTAGCCTTGTTTCAGTTAAGAAATTCAGACAGACGCTGAGTACAGCCAAGATCTGCTATTTAATCAGCTGAGCTGGTCAAGTACCATCACTCTGAACGTAAGCCACATAATGGCTGTTTTTTTGTTGACTCCACCTGTTTGATTCACGTTGAAACGTGATTATTAAAAAGTTGAACGCACCCGAACAAGGCTAGGTCACAATGAGCTTACCTTTGAGGTGGAATTTGATGCGGTAACTTTAAATTTTTGAAAGTTCCTACAGCCTTTTCGTGCAACTGGTGCCGACAGATGGTTCAGAAGTGGTCATAGCGCTCGATACATTACATTTACTAAAATCAATTGGCCACAGGCACTACATTATAGAGACTGCTTTCTGACCAGTATTTTCTCAGAGAAGGAATAATAAATGGGGTAGACCTGAAGCTAAAGTGCAACACAACAACAAGCCCGAATGAATGAATTCTTGCTTTATCTGGTAATATACACTGGTGACATAACTTGGCTCTCCATTCTCAGCCGTTTGAAATGAAGATGATGTGCGTGCTTCGTGGGGCGAAACTTTTGTACTTTGAGTAAGAGACCACGGAATAATTGTGTTTATCACTCAGTAATCAATCTTGTCTTCCTTACTCAGAAACTACTGGCTGCTTTATTTATCCACAGGCCATTAGTTAAATAATTAGTTGTCCGTACTTACAACGAGATACTAATCTCTCACCTAGAGTGTGCGCCCGAATTATCTGTAGGCATCCGTTCTTCGTTTTTAATAAATTTTGCCGTTTGGTACTGAACATATTCGAAAAACGTGGGTTGTCAACAATGGCGCTTTACTAGTCAATGCTCGCTGTTGGTAATGCCATCGAATGAGCAACAGAGATGTGTGTCAGAGAAACCTGTGCTCTTCGTCCACCGATAAAGACCTGCAGTTCATCTTATCTGACTAGTCTTTTGAGGTATATCTTAAGTTTTTCAGAGCAACTATTCGCATGCTTAATGTAGAAATGTAAGAGACGGATGAGCTGTCAACCAAACATTAGGCTCAAATACGTCAAAATTCCTACTGTAGCCTCATCCGTGGCCCATTTAATGACTCAGAATACACTGAGGTAGTACGGTTAGAAAGTACAGCGAACTCATTTCAGTACCATACTCAATGAGGTGCGTGCTCAGGGAGGTTAGTGTTGTACGAACTCAAAACGAGCAAACAAACATGCTCACGGATATTCTGTAAAACTTGAAACCGAATTCTATCTATACCGTTACCACTAATCCCCTTGGGTACTTACATGGGTACGTACATCTTGTACACTGTGAACAGATGGCAAAGCTGATTGCTGCTCATATTACCTCCTTGCTATTACCACGATTATTGATCTTCGGAAAAGCCTAATCACATTTTTACACGCTACCTAGAATCAGCTGTCTCAATCATCCCTTTTTTCTTTGTGATTCATTACAACTAATTACTCACTGATCCTTTGCAGTAGTACAGAATAATAGTGCATTCGGAAACAAAACAGGGGTACCTGACCGTTTGTTATATAACAAATTATTCAGTCTGGTCAAATTCGACCTATGTGACCTGTGGTTGAAATGCTCACAAATAAAAAATATTTTCAAATTCCCATACACACTGTCCCTGTTTAAAATTCAGACGCCGCTACTTTAAGCAAGGGGACTGCTTGGCTGATCTGTCTTAGCAGATACCAGCCGCGATGGTATCACAATGCTCTCCCCATAATTGGTTATCTATATGTTCCCCAAACACATCACAGTGCGTTTGCCAAGTCAGGATCGTACTACACTTATAAATGTCGTACCCCTGGTGAATATGTATAGCCTATTTGTGAAGCCTTTGATACTCGGAGTTCACAGAGAAACTTAGGCAAACATTCAGAACGAAATACTGAGTGGACGCAGTTCACTGGCCCCGAGGTACATTTTTAGAAGTTTCCGATCTAATGAGACACACCTCATTTTATGTTTTTTTTGCGTGGTCTGCCATTCGTTTTGCGCTAAACATCTTTCAAAATCTCACCACAATGGGAGCAACTGATGGTCTTACACCCGCTTTCCAGGTTGGTAAAGCCTGGAATGATCAAGGGACTACTGGGTCATTTGCTGCAATTCATTGAAGGGCGGAGAGGTTGATTCTGCAACAAACTAAAGGGTGTGAAGAGGAGTCTTGTTACACGCGCCGCCTTAGTTAACACCCTAACCAACTAAACTTGTTGTTTCACGCCAGACCAAGTTCTCGTGTACACCACGAGCAAGTTTAGCAGGTATTTAATCTTTTCCAGTCGGAATAAAATGCCAGTGGTTCACTAAAAGGGTCATATTAAAAGAATACTGGGACAAAAACATCTGGGACAAGCTGAGTGCATAGTCTCCACGAATCTAACTCCTCGCCAAGAGAGTGTATTGATCAAGTCCAAAGGGAGTTTTCGGTTGTGGTACTGGTTGTACACTTTTGAGTCAATCATTCTATGAGGTTTGACAGCATCTTCTAAGTTTATGTACTCAAATTGTTCTCCGCGCGTTTAGTCGCGGTATGTTACGGTATAGTTTGAGCAAAGTGGCTAACACATGAGGAAAGCAGCTTTCTCAGCCTTGATTTGAATAGTTTGCTTGTACAAAACGATGATCCAAATTTTGAAGCCCTTCTGGGTGAATACACGTAGTGACACCTCTTATTCCTTAAAGTTTATTGTTATTGAGTAGTTTTCAACGCAAATTCGTAGTTAACTTGAAATCTGTTTTTTTTGTGTTTCTTTAGTTTTCTCAAGTAATTTGAACCTCCTCTTTGAATGGGCTTGGTTGGCTCCCCAAAGTTGATTTGAAATATCCAAACGGTTATACAAATTGTTCTCACAAAATAAAAACTGTAACAAAAGTTGACTTGCAGCAGATCGAATAGTTGGTTTCTTAAATAGGCGAATGTTGGTGATAATATTAGCTGTTAACCTAAGTGCTCGCACTTCGTTTTGGCGCACGAAGTGCCTCCTAACAAGAGCTAATATTCATCCTGTGGTGCACCTTTAGAAGAGGTCACCAAATGAGTCAAGCTGAATGCAACTACTTATGGCGAATGTGGTATTCTAGGCAAACATAATTACAGTTTTATAATAAGTGTCTTTTGAAAGGTACACGGTGCAAATGAGCCTGAAAAGTGCTAGAAGAACTTAGATAAGCCGAAATAAATCCCCGTCGTTGATTCAAAGGGACCAGCTCAAGTGCGAGATCGAAGGAACAATCATCATGTAATGCGTTTACAAAATTTAGTGAAAGGGTAACTGTTAGAGTCAGTAATGTATGAATCCTTAAGGAGACTGCATCAAAAAGTCCTTATATGTCAGGAATATTTATCCAGGACGATGCTCTGTTAGGAAGTGCCAGACATTGCATAAAGCAGCACATCATTACAAGGTCCTGCGTAGTTGACACGGCAAGCTTTCCAGTACGGAAGCCTCCTGGACCATCTGCTTCAAACAAACTGTAGCCATCGTTTCAAATGGTTTCCTTAATAATGTCAACGTAGAGTTAGATTTATATGCAGCATTGGTGTGATAAATTATGATCGAATAGTTCAGTCAGGGATTTTATCTTTTTAGGCAGATGGCGAAATTTGGTGGAATTAATTAGTATGATATAGTTCTACTGATATTTTTCTGTCCAACCAGTACCAGCAGCGTGATACGTCAGAGAATTCCAGTCTTATTGGAATTGGTCACATTATTCTGAATGAAGCATCAATTGGGCTGGCCATTTTCACACGGATGAATCATATCTGCTGGAATTCAAAAGTTAACAAGGGATCTGAATCCAGAAGACGCACACCGGTCCACTCAAATGTTCGCTAAAAACATTCGAAGCACGCCCTTTGTTAAAAACACAGGAAGATTACTGAAACCCAAATGCGCAAGTATTGCAAGCTAAGTTTAGCTTTTAGTAAACGCTTATTTTCTATCAAAAATTTCAGCATTCGTGCCACTGAAAAAACGAGGCCATTTACTTAGACTTACACTGACATTTAAAAATAAAACAAAAGGGAATTCGATTTGGGCAACGAACTACATTTCACAAAAACCAGTTCTTAAAGTTGCAGCGTAGAGCAAATATTTTACAACATTTTTTTAATGCGTCCACAAGTTTCTACCATATTTATCCACTTAACCACCGTCTTGTGGGCAGGAGACTCAGTGATAAGGACAAATTTTGATCGAGTTCAGTGAAAATGTCTTTTTTATAAGCAACACGATTCTATAAACTAGGACAAATTTCTCAACCAACGAACTGCAAATTCTTTTATATAATCTCTGTAAAACGTGAAAATCTACTGAATCAAATCTCTACCTTTCAAAAGTAACCGGATTTTTTGTGGGAAATATTCATCAAAGGCATTGTTTTATTTATCTCAGATTGGACACTGCTACCAGTGTGATTACTGTGGGCTTTTTCCGCGCATTGCGGTGAATAATAGAATAACCTAACGAAGTACTTCTAAATTAGAAGTAGAAAAAACCTACTGAGTGATTTCAATGTATCTTAGATAGAATTTAGGCTAGCGCGGGTTTAGTCTTCTGAACAACTGGTTGTGAGTCCATTTCGTCTTACATTTAAGGCCTGATGCATTTGCTTTACTGAAGTTTAGTCGAGCATTCAGTAGAGAATGAAGGTTTAGCTGCTGGGCAGTCATACATTTCTTCATCTTAGCAAGATCTCGTTTTCCTTGCTGTTAAAGAACAAGTTCCTTCAACGATTATTCATGAGTTAAGCTAGGAAAACAAAAGGCACAACCAGCGGATTTTACGTCCAATAGACACATTCATATTTTTGCATCCACAGATCTGTTGGTTTGATAGGGCATCCCATTTCTGTACCGTCCAGAGCAACGTAAACGGTGGCCAAAATGATAGGCCTTCAATGGTAGTACTCTTGCTGACTGAATGTTTACTGTTTCCAACTAAACTAATCCGGAAATTTCGAGTTTGCGGGGATAGTCCTAAGTGGTTGCCATTCAGCCAAATGGGCCTGCGCATTAGCTTGTCAGCCTCGTATTCAGGGGGTGTTTTAATTTTTATTATTTTGTAGACAGTAAGTCTATGCTTTGATGCCAGACTGAATACACAGCTGCCTCACAGTTGCCGATATCCACAGTAGAGCGCATCTCACGGATTAGTGGATAATGTTGGACCGTGGCTTTATAGGTTGCAGCAGGACACAAAACGCTGCACCAACAAGACTGATAAGCAGTGGTTCTAGGCGGAAATTCTTTGTCACAACAACCGTGTCTTTGCCACCAAAAGTTCCTATTTACTTGTCAGTTCGTTATAACGTTTAAGCCCTATGATAAATGGAAGGGAAAAGTCTGTTTTTTTCGTAACCGTAGCAAATGATTTCCAAGCACTTTACTACCGCTCTGTCTTGCAGGTCCCTTCCGTTTACTTTAATGTCCACGATTTTAAGAGAGAAATTATGTAATCTAATCAGGTAATCTAGACCTTGATGCTGATAATTTGCGAATTAGCTTCATATAACGGACAGTAATCACGATTACCAAACCGGTTGCCAAACCTGAAGGGGATAAGTGGTTGTCAGAAATAGGGAAAAACGTCTTCCCTGTGTTCCTCCAAAATCGGCGAGAAGCGAAGAATTCAGATGGGTCGTGGTGCTCTGGTATAGTTAGGGGATATCGAGAATTCGACAACGAACATGAGTTATTTGGCTAGGTGGTTTGCACCTCAACGTCACTGTCATCACACGCATGACCAGTGCAAAAAAACAATCAGGTCAAAACAAGTCAATAACATTCTGCACTCCGATGACTTTAGCCGATTTCATGTATCAAACAAATACGGCGATGCATGACGGCTTAAGAGAACTGTAAGTAGAAGGTTGCGATGAAAGACACGTCCGAAAATATGGCTGGTTAGAAATGAGATTGCCAAATGGGTGTCGTATGTGCAATAATACTGCTAGAAACGCCTAAAACTTCGGAATTATGTTAGAATTCGAGATAGATAAGAAAAATATCGGTGTTAGAGGCAATTTTTAAGAGATGCTGCCCAACCAAAACAAGATTACAAACAGTGAGGTGATTTTTGCCGAGAAAATAAGGAAGGAATGACGGGGGAAATCGCCGTGGTACATGAAAATCATTTTGAGGAAAGAACCCAAGTATTTCCACCATTCACAGGAAACCAGGAAAAAAATAATGAAGCCCATATCGTCACCGAGCGCAATGGCAAAGCTGATTCAAGAATATGCACTTTAAAATTTGAAGAGCGATGACCTTGCTTTGTCGAAATCCAATGAAACACAGGCAGACCAGTGAAGACTGTTTATAAAATGACGCCATAAACTTGTTGATAATAAGCATACTTGGCCCTGTAATCAAAACCTATTCATGCTGAAATGCCGAGAAGCATCATACAGCTGTTTTATTCATATTGGAAATGATTAACGATGCACATCTGACGTAGCTCCGGGGTCCTTCAACAGAAGAGTGCTTTCATTACAAGGCGATATTTCCATGGAAGAGTAAAAATCTCCTAACACTACCGACGACTTGTACATAGAACAGACGGAGGATGAATTCACACAATGAGTGAAACTTCCGTTCAAAAAGTCATCACAACAGATGTATAGTTATAAAACAATCGCAACGGTTAATGCATAAAATATTCGAACCTTCAGATGGTCTAATGCTCTTAAAATAACGAATTGGCAGACAATTCAGTTGACCGGATCAATAAAGTTATATTGAATACCGGAGAAGACCGCAGGAAGACTAGAGAGTATAATAAGGCAGTACAGTTACCCAGTCTACATACGAAGCCCGCCCCAAAATTCTCACACGAGAGCTATAAGGCAGTATGTCGAAGTTACTCGGGATGGTAAGATGCAACGAAGAACAGAATCACCACAGTCACTTGATTACATGCGAGCCTGAAAATAAGCCGACAAACCTTTAGCTAAGGTAAGCATTAGGGTTTGAAAATAGTATTCCCGTCAATTCAGGTTTATCAACCAGCTGTGGCCTAAAGGAATGCACAATAATAAGCGCATTAACAAGCACTAAGTAAGACAGACCTCATACGGTTTAATAGTCTAAGAAAATTCAATTTTTTACCTATTGGACAGCGGGAAGCTTTTAGCAGCCTCAAATGGATATGCCAGAGAAGAAATTTCCTAAGGAGACGGTATTACTGATATTTTACATCAATTCAGAGTACCTTGTTAGACGGTGTATATAGATAAATCAGGTCGGGAGATATAAAAATTATTAATACTTTCCTTTGTTAGCTAATGTTAAACTTGGATTTGAGCAGGAGAGTTTAGAAGTGCTTTGGGCGTATGCGTGAACTTGGAACCAAAAAATCAGCAACTTTTTCTGGCTAGGTAAACCTAGTCGGACCTAAGGTAAAATATGGCAACTATGGCACAACACGTCTGACAGTGAGAAAATGACCTTGCTGTACAACGTATATCCACAGGTAAGCAAATAATCTGGGATTGTTGCCAGACGCACTCACTCTGGTCGTATGGACCAGCCAGTCCGCGACTATGTACAGTCATTCATACACATTTGAAAACATAACGCATTCATTATCTCCAAAGTTTCGTATGGATGGAAAACGAAAATCCAGCGATAGAACAATACAAAGGTTCCATGATACATATTTGTGAGTCCTCGAGGGAATCATTTTATGTTTATAGCAAAAGAAACTTCATGTATCACAATGGAAGACAGTGGGAAAACTGTTGAAAGTCGTGGATAACTTTGTTGAACTGGTTTTATGAGGGACGAATTCGGTATCAAATGTGCGGGAGTTAAAATGAGAGTAATCCTCTAAGTTGCTGTAAAATACATCTAAGATAGGGATTATTCTGACTCTGGAAGACCAAATCCAAGTCGAGCAAATGCGATAGCCAAACGAAGACTTTGAATCTTCTTGAAATATTTGACCAGCTCCATATGTTCTTTCATTGTTGCGCTTTGTCCCGATAATTGTGAGTTGCGTCGGATACTTAGCTTGCGATCGGAATTTATTGACTGGGGTGTGGAACACACACCTCGAGCAATACAGCTCAGGTACTGGAACAGGTTCATCGTGGCTGCAATCCGGTGTCGAGCCTCCGCTGAGATACTGACCTCTATGCGCTCATCTGAATTCTGGTCAAGAAAGTAATATAAACGAGGACGTACCGAGTCGTATGAATACACAGGGTATGGAAACCGGATAAATACTGGAATAAAATTTCTGGGACTTTGACAAAGTGATGTATTCGTTGTACAAGCCGTTCACAAAATCCTCTCATTTCAATCACCGTTTTATTAAAATCTGACAGTTATGTCATTCGGCTCATCGGTGAACCATTTTAGCATAATAGTATACGTCGTATCTGTAAATTCCAAATGTAACGATCAAAAGTTTGTTTTAGCTCTCCATAAAATAATTCGCTGTGGTGCTCACAGTTCACATAATTTTAGAAGTAAATTGCAAGTCCATTGCCTTTGAAGTTATGTACCGATTTGGCAGTAGTTGAAAGTATAGCATCTTAAACTGCAGTAAGATGCCATGTTGAACAATATAAGATCAGTTGGACGGATATTATTAAAAGTTATCATAATGCACTGCAAAGCAGTTCATTCACAATGATCCCATAGAAGGCGTCAAAAGAAATTTGCAACGACATTAAAAATTTTAATAATATTAAGAGTACTGAAATGATGATAATGGTCATAACGAAAACGACGAAGATGGTGACAACAGTGATGGTCCCAAATGATTAATGAACCTCCGACATTTTGTTTGCGGAGGATGGATGACAATTCTCCGGCTCTCCAGTCAGGTCCTATTTGGGCTTTGTTCGAGTTGACTGCGCTCTGGATTCAACAGTAGGGAGGGGTAGGGCGTGGCGGACATGGGCGATTGGGTAGAGCTAGAGCAGATTCAGGCGGTAGTTACATACGTAACTAAATTTAATGCAAACTTTATCTCCATTTGTTGAGGTTGCTTAACGGGTAATGGGGACAATTCCGTCTGTGTCAAAAGGATTGTCAATGGCAAACACGATTTATCGTATTTGACAAAATTAGTTCTCTGAAAACCTTAGAAAATATCAGAAATGACACGTAAACGTTGTCTTTATTGGGTTTGGTGTTGTCCCAGTTTACTCTTCGGAAGTGATTCCTACTGATCGATTCCCGAAGACTTTATGAACTTTCATGAAGATGGGAAATATCACACTTAATTCCGGCGGCGAACCACTTTTGATGCAACTCCTGATAAAAATCTATTCCACAGGACATAAAAAGTGTAACGCCTGCTCTTCTGAAGTGCGACAAGAACGGGGTAACGTAACTGTTTCAGTTGGTAATAATTAATCTAAATATCTATCGATAATTGGGGCAGACAAGGTAACTGCAATGCGAGGAGCCTTTCATTTTATCGAAAATCTATTGTATAGCTGTCTTCAGATGCCGATCTTTGTGCACAACGCATCTATTCCGTCCAGTCAATAGAAACATTATGTAATTCAGTGAATTATTTGATTTGATTTGTGAGTTGCTGGGGCTAAGAGAGACTGAGAGCTCACCAAACCTTCCGTGCCCCGTATTCCGCATGGAACAACGTCAGAAATCGTAGCCAATGATGGATGAATTCCATGTCTTCGTCATTAAACCAGCTATTTTTTCAGCCAAAGTATATCCCTACATGATTCAGTGGGCGAAGAAACAGCCATGTTTTGCTTCATAGAGCAACCTGACACCTTATCTAAAAAGAAAACTGCGAAGGCCTCGTGCCTTATTCCCAATTAAAGCACACGAACTAGTAGAAATAGAACCAATGATGAGAGACTTGAAGTGGAACAAATTTATCACCCATAAATGTCGTCAAGCATTCTTCCCCAGATCAGTGGTTCTTATTTGGAGGAATGTCGTCCAGCGGGGACCTCTGACGGTTTACTGAGCGAAAACCAACCTTGAGGGCGCCATCTACAGTTTAACTTGTGGTTCGTTTGAAATGCTCACTGCTTGAATCACGCAGAATTTATCCACAGTGATTTTTGTTGTCCATTCTCCACTGCATATTTGCCAGTGTCACAAAGTGTACTTTGGTACTGCAAAATGTCTCATAGTGAGAGCTCTCATAAGGAAGGAATAATATTATGTTTAAAACATAAGCAATAGCCTGTAAACATCACAAACGAGAGATTCAACTGGGTTTCAAGTGAGTCTCGCAAAACCAAATTAGTTTGCAAATGAGTGCATTTCACAAATAAGCAGTAGTAGTTTGTGTGCTCCTGCTATACTCGTTCCAGTGCTGCACACAACGAAACGTCTGCCCATCGGCTTTTAGGACATGACACGCTTGCATACTCAAGATATCCAGAGATGAGAGCGCTTTAGAAAGTCAATTGTCCTGACTCCTATCGCTCCCTCTACACTGCTTTAAGCAGAATAGTTCTGTTAATGCCCTGACAAAAGTGACGAAATAGGTCATCGAGGAAAAAACTGTCAGGATGAGAAGCGTGCTAACACGACTTCTCGTATTCAGAACAAGCTTGAAATGGAATGAAGGTTATTCGGCTTGCCATGCAACATGAATTAATCTTACTATTATTCGTAGTCTGTTAGTCTGATCCCCGATTTCTACGTCGTGTTGGTTTTGCTGTGCGATTGACCTACTATATTTCGAGCTAAGGTCATTGGCAGTAAGTTCAAAATTCCTCTGTCCTAATAGCTAGATGATATGGCTTATGACAGCGTAGACACAGTTGTCCAGGAGGTCAACCCACTTATTTTCTGCTAAACTCAAATTGCTATTCACTGATAGGCATTTTTTGGCTCAATGGTGTAGATTTCTGGGACTGAACCACCAAGAAACTCTAATAACAAATTTCTCTTTTTCAAATATCGGTTAAACGAATGCCAGGACCCAGACATTCTGCGAACAAGGTTGTTCCTCGTGCAGAGGAGGACCGCTTTAAAATTTTAGCGCTAGATGAACGTGGGTTTCTGTTCAAAAGGAGCAGGTGCTCCGGACCCAAACAACTTTGAACGAAACCGCTGCTTTGAGCAGGACAACCTGCTCAAAAGCACTTTTCACGTCAGCTGGGATACACCCAATTCGTTCTGTAGAGATAACTGAATTACCATGTCTATATCGATGTTTATTTTCGGTATGGGTTCGGTTGGCTTAAGCTTGACGAAACGGCAGTTATCACTCGTTGTAGGTTTTTGCCACAAATTGCAGCCCTGCCATCTGCAGTGAATGAGTTCTGGAGCTTATTCATAAGGAGTGATAGGCCGACTTCAATAATTAAGCCAGAGTCACGATTCTTCCAAGGTCCAACTCAGAACACAATCAAACTAAATCTGCGCGTTGTGTAAGTCAAAATGTTTGTATTTTAGAGCAGTTGGAGTGGGTGAATGCCTAAAAACCTAAATATATAAAGCCTTAAAGGCTATGATTTTTCTCAGAGGTATGACGGAATGATTGGTGCAGATGTCTGGCTTCTCTGCGTGCCTTGCAGCTGATTCGTGCACACAGCTGGTACACAGCTGTACCGAGACCATAGGCTCCACTTGATTATGAGCGTAGAAATATAGCTAATCGGATAAGCTGTGCATCCGAGTATACCACACGCTTGACCTGATGAACATCCCCAAAGATCATGAAGGATATCACATGTAACGGAGTTTCGGTTAACAATTTATTCCTTAGTTCACAAACAAGTTGGTCGTAAATTCGAATACTACCAACTGCTGACTCGGTTTACAACTACGTGTAAAATTTAGGGAAACGGCAATCATCAAAACAGTAGACCAAAAATATATTGTGAATAATTCGTATGAAGCAGGAGACAGAAGCAGCAGATTAGCTTTCCGGTCAAGGAATATTTGGTGAAAAAAGGAATTATATATTTTGAGATCTGTCTGAATAGATGTGTACTGTGAGAATGTCAAGGTATATTCTCGATTACGCCGAAATACACCCTCTATTCACCAGTTCCTTGTTCTCAACGTCATTAGGTTGTTCCAAGCATGCTCACGTGAGGTACCAATAATAGAGAACCGATAGATCACATGCCGAGTTTGTCTTCCAAAACAATCTTGCACTACCAAAAGGTGTGCACTTTTCATTCGGAGGACTGTGCGACAGCAGATTTCATCTGCCACCCGCTTCTTAAAAGCATTGCATCGGTCGAGAGGTTCATCCTACCGCAAGTTAATGCCGGACCATTCTATCAGCAGGTTTCCAAACTACTTTATTATGGCCATTGAGGGATCGGTCGGTTTGGTTTTACCAGGAAAGTGGTTGTGTTCTGGGGGGACTGACAGTCCTAACTGCCAAGTAACGTGCACAGCCTCATGGCCGTATAGGACTGACAGCTTAACTGCCAAGTAACGTGCACAGCCTCATGGCCGTATAATGCCGCAAATATACAGATGCTGCTCAACTGTAATTGTGTCCCTACCTCGATTTAAAAGACGCATGTTGTTGACATCGATTTCTCTCCTGGAAATGTGTTTTGAACGTGCAATCATGGAAGAAAAATTACATTGATGAGACATTCGTAAATGAAAGTTGAGCCACCTGAATCGCCAAAGCACAAAAGCAAACTTATTATCACTCCTCAGCCCCATGGTAAGATATGGGTTGTCTACATCCCCTTGTCAGAAGCACTGCAGAAATAGGTTATGAATATTGCGTTACCTTGCTTGTTCCTGCCATGTTTTTAAATTCTGGCTTTGTATTTTGCGCTCATTTGTGCAGCGACTATATTTCTTCATGTTTCAAGTATACTATATTTTCGTACACTAGTCTCCCCATCTTGTACATATCGGCGGGACACTCTGGGACTTCGGCAAGTAACAATTGTTCGTAATATTTCCACCACATGGAAACTTATGCTCAAAAAGAAAGCTGGGTAAGAAATTTCAACTAAAGTAAATGAATATGACCCTATATTCGAGTATCTCATGAAAAGTACGCTCTCTTACAACACTCAGATTTGCTGAGCTTGTAACCATTTCTTCACATGTATTGCGGGTCATTTCATTTGTAACTAGCAAAATACATGGCCTGGAAACATGGAGACCAAAACTGGCTTTTATGTATCGTCATCTTCGGACAAGCGCGACTTATGGTCTAGATATTAGCTTGCGTCTTCTGAACCGACAAATTCTATTGGATTGTCTGACGACAAAAAAGTCAAGCAATTACATTAATCAATCGTGGTCTCATTTTCTGTTACATAACGCTTGGAGGCAGCTGCAAACATGGATGACCGACAAGCTGGCTTAGCTGTCCCACGCCTGACGACTTATCAGCAACCTTAGTTGTTCGTCGCGGACATCTAAGCTTAAGTTCACCAACTGTATCCACCGTTGGTATGTCACTAACACAAAGCATTTAAATACTCCTAAAGAAGAGCTCTGATGCGCAAAGCGTCATTTTGTATATAGCTTTCCCTTGGTGTCCTTTGCTCTCGTTCAACATAGAGCATTCAAACTGGTAGCATCCATCATCCAGAGCAGTGAGTCGCTGAATCAGGAATTTATTATCTTGAACTGTGCAGAGGTTTTCCATGCACATCCCATTGTGCATTCACGACTTCCGTCTTATTTCCATCCACGGCAGTGAAGATAGTTTTTTTGTCTACATACTACATTATTATTAAGTTGCAGGTTTTTGGAGGGTTCACATCCGTACTTGCTTCCGGAAATCATAGTGTTGCACAAAAATTGACAAAGTATTGTCATGTTAAAAATCATTTTGCCTCGTAATTACAGCAAGAAAGAACAAAAAGCCCATCTCGAAGTATCCTAACTTACGAGCAGGCCTCGTAACTCACAACTTGGTTCACCTCAGTTTGTTATTCCAAAACGAAAAGTAATCGGGGAAAATGGAAGCTTTCACTTTGAGCTTCCTGATACCACAAATTTTTCCCTGCTCCTCCGGACTGCGGTAATAAAAAACTCAGCCAATTGAACTGTTCAGGTCAAACGTTCTATCATCACAAAAGAGCGCTCTCTGTCGTTCGTGATTATACAAACCATGACAAAAATCTTAACGCTATACTTCATATACATTACAGTTAGACCGTAAGTTTCACATGCGGAGGACCTATGGACACTTGGTGGACAAGCCTGATCTCCTAAAGCGAAATGTGGAAACCGTTTCCCTCCCTGAACAATGATAATCTGATTAATTGACACCCAGAAAGACTGCAATACGGAGTATGTCATACAATCTTGATTTCTTAACCACAGATTTACTGAGGGTTTCCCAGAGGTTTCTTTTCAGACTAATTTCATTTCATTGCCCGTAATTTCCATTCTGGTAGGCCGTAAGCACGTATACACCGGTGACCAAAAGGATTCGTTAGTTATCTTTCAATACATGAGTGAGTTACTGTTTTTCAGCGTAGACTGGCTTCACTGATAAGATGAAATTTCCACTGAGTATGATCAGATCTCCTCACATTACTATAGAACGGCGACTGCTGTGTCTCTTGTGTCAAGGACACAACTCATCAAAGAGTGCTAATTACGACTGGAACCACTGCATGCATGAATTAGGGAAATCACTTGTCGAATCATACAGCATCTTGAATGTCGGATGCTGCTCAGGTGTTGTGTTTTATACCAGTCAGTTTCCCTTATTAGCGGATCGCGTACTTTCACTACAGTGTATGATGTTTTAGGATCGCTGCGCAAAGAGTCCATACGTGAACACCGCTTCGGATGTTGTAGTCATGTTATAGATTTAGGTTCATAAGTTGAACAAAAGCGGAGAAATTTCAAGGTAATCTGGCTGCTCTAATAAAGCTCAGGAGGCTACATAAACACTTCACATGCTACTGAAACAAAGACAGACAGTGCAATCACGCAGCCTTCATCACCGCGACAGATGGATTAAACTGTCACTTGTCAGCTCCTGAGAAATGTTTGGGTCTCAGATCTGTGCTGCGCGTGTATCCTAAGGTAAACGTAACAGAGCAGCAGGACAGTTCCGTGAAACGCTGTCCCTTAATAGTACACCTGTTGGGTCCAGCGTGAACTGGGTCTCAATGTCGTTTTCGAAAAAGTTTGGTGACAATCGGTAGATTTATTGCTGGGCAACGTTTCGCTTTTGACACAAAAGCTTCGTCGGGCCAAGTGACTAGGTTCCGAGGTTGATCGAGATTTAAGACAGAAGGAGAACCAATCAGCTAAGTCAAGCTAAATGTCTATTGGGTCTGAATATTTCCACACATATGTCCTAGCTACTTATCTGCCTTCAATGAAAAAATCATTAGTATTTACTGAATAACAAAAAAATAATATTTGATGCAATATTAGTAAATATGATCATTAAAGGATTCGAATATAAGATGAATTGGACCAAATATCAACTGTCCAGTAGTTGGCTTTTCCAAATGCGATGACAGTGTTCTTATGAAACCTCCTATAGTTGATCAGGTGGCCGTTGATCTGTTTATTGAGCTTATCAGTCAGATAATAAGTGTTCCGTTTTCAGTCACGGAGGAGTCGCCAATGTGCATTCGTCAACTGCGCAAGTTGAAGGCCAAGGTTGGCAAACATATCAACGGCCACGTGACCAACAACCAGTAAACACACCCAGGCTATCAATATGTTGACAAGCTGACGTATACAATCTCTGAGATTGACCCTGAAATGAGACCTCACACAGTTAAAAACAAGCTCCTTATAACGGTCAACAGCACCTATGGTGCAGTCAGTGAAATTGAAATAATTTCACGTAATCGTGATCCAAGAAACAAAGGTCGATGCGCCGAAAAGGCTATAGAGTAACAGAAAGTTTTTCACCCACATTTCGTTTCACTCACTTTGACCAACAGTTGGTATGCAGGCTCTAGAGCCGGTAGCAAAGGACAAATGACCGGTGTGTTAGAGTCACTCGAATGATGTTCGTCTAAAATGTTTCTAAAAGGATTTATCTCCAGACCCAGCTCGGGTAACGCATGGTGGATTGCATTCTGCAGGACTTTATCCCGGAATTCCAGACATGGTCGAATATCATCGTTGTATAGTCGTTGAAGAAACATCATTCCTGTATTTGAGGGGGAAGCACGAAGCGTGGAATCGGGAGAAGGAGGGTTTTTCTCAGCAAGCGCGTTTTTCTTATCGGATTTCAGCTCTGAGATATAATTCGAATCTGGTTGGCGTATTATACGGATTTGACGATGATTACTGGTTTTTAGATGACCGTTATTCGTGACCACACCGGAAGCATCTTCATCAAATGGATATTGAAGAGGACATCCGCTTTTATACCAGGTAACAAAGTCCTGTTTTTAGATAGAGGAAAAAATTAAACGATGAAATTGGACAAAAAGTGTTTTCGCTGACAGAACGAAGATTTTCATCAAAGGAATTCAGTCCATCCTATTTGCTGACACATAGGTATTATTGACGTTTCAAAGCCATGAGAAAACTAAGCACTCGATAACTCTATGTCCTCACTTTTGGGACAGCATCTCTCGCAAAATATTGTACTCAACAAATTTTGATCTGTCGAGTTATTGGAATTGAGCAGCAGTAGAGGTTATGCTGAATCACACGTGAAGTGCATGCTGCAAATCACAAAATTGATCATCTTCAATAAAGTAAGCCAGGCATCTTAATTCAATGATCTGACTGCTCAACTAATATTGGATGCCTGTGAACGCACCCAAGGATTCCCCACGGAATAGGCCACTGCTTCGGGGCTACTGCGTATCCTTTACCCAAAGTATGCGTTGTTTTTGTAAAGGAAACTATTCACAAGGTTACTGAAAACTCTTCGACAGCCCACGACCGCTTTCGCCCTTCTTGAGGCTCATCAATTAGGTGCAGTCCCCGCGTTTCCGTCAACCTTATGTTCTACTTGAACCCAAATTAGACTGTTCTCAAGAAATGCACTCAGTTGCGAATCAATTTGGTTCTCACGAGAGTCTCAACTGGATCTCTCATTTATGGTCGCGTTTCGAAGCATCGAGTAGCAAGTAATAAGCTTTGAATTTAGCCTACAAACGACTTCACAGTAGACGAGGTGTTCCATAAATCGAAGGGCAAATGGGTGATCGTAAGATTGCTGGGCATCGATCGCGGAATGCCAAATGACGGCTAGTTTCTCTTAAGCGGAAGTTCATTTACACGTCTTACTAGCAGAAAAACGTGATGTGGGAGGCAGGTGATCTTACCAAATGGTGAACAGTTCGTTTAGATGAGTGCAGATGACTCAGCTGTCAAACACTGGCTCCCAGATTGTGCATGACGCAAACGAGGATCATGCAGAACATGTTTTACATATTTTAGTACACACCTGTCAACTTACATTCCTTCATCACTGAAGTCATTCAGAGACATCGTGTGACATGGTGACCTTGTAAAATAACAGTTTCTAACATCAAAACAACTGCCAATCATCACACTGTCTGAACTATGTTATAATGTTCACCCACTAAAACACGAAGGGGGCTGTACTTGCATTTTAGCCGTTTTCTGCCAGTGGTCTCAGTTTTCTCAAAATGTCATATGCTGATGGTGGGATTGCTGACTGGTTTGGTGAACAGTAGAGAAGCAGTTTAGACTGAGAAATAGATTGGCGAATGAGACGTTCTTCGAAGTTCTTGTTAAAAGTTTGTTCGCAGCATTATCTCAATTTGTTTTGAAGTGTGTATTGATGGATGACAATGGGGACCTCCCTAACACAATTGCCGTTAGCAAACTCCGCTGACCTCACGTAACATGTGTTTTGTATCTCATTCCAATTATGTTAGGTTGAAGCAAACTCTTTTCAGTATTCTATGAGAAACTACGGAGATGATAAGTTAGAGCGAATGAAAGAGTGGCAAGAAAGCCTGTCAACTGAATGAAAGGGATGGTCTCAACAAAAGAATCCGATATCTTTTGGATCTAACTTTGAAGACTCCAGCCCCTAGATAAAACATCCTTGATTGTTTCCTTGGGTTGGCATCGCTAGAGCACACCTATATGCTTCCACCCAGCTGTCAGTCCTTATTGAATGATGATTTGTCCACTTTTGTTTCAACCATCCCAATTGCGAACATTGTCCCGTTTGACTGAGCAGTTCAGTCACCTTTGTGATTTCTGGTACACTAGCTTGATGAGTTCCGATATACTGTCAAAGCTAACCCCAAAGTTTATGTGTGCTAATTACAAATACTCTGTATTCAAGGACGGAAGAAATTAGCCAAGCTTATCACATGCTCGATCTATGGCCGTAACATGACCCGGCTGGTGGTGCTGTTTGACATTCGTTTCGTGTGGCAGCGCGCAAATCTTCACTGGATAGTGAGGCATCGATCACCATGCCACATGGGGCAGATGTATCATCCAGAAATACCAGCGATACCAGTGAGAGGTGAAGAATTTCAGGGAGTAAACGAGGGTAATATTCGATTTATTTACGAAAGTGGGGGGTCCCAGGATGAGCTCAGATGAGACGTGAAAGTATCACTGACCTTTATGTACGATACACACTGAACAGCAACTGTGAATCTGTAGACGATGTGAGTAGCCACGATACAGTTAGCAGCCTGTAGTCAGCGTTATTCCAAACGTAGTGAACGTCTGCCAGCAACCACAGAAGATCATGCTTACCTGGAATGTATCTTGGTCATTTTCCTCTAATCCGTCGGTTTCCGCCAGTAATGCGTTTAATAAGGATGTTCTGCTCACGGTGGTCAAAACCTCTTCCGACGTGGTAGCAACCAGAAGGCTGAGGTCTTCGCATGACCTGTGGAAAATCTTCGGGGAAGCTTCAGGCTGTTTGACACTTCCAATCGAAGTGGTGTTGTGACGTAAGTGCGAAGCTTTTTTTCTGTAATGGCGGCAAAATTTCAAGGATTAGTGTGAGCATCCACGTCAAAAAAACTTGATACCTATCGTACCGGAGCCGGTGGTAATTACATCTTAATGGTTTTTGTGATGCATTGTAAACTTCCCAAATATGGACCAAGCAAACCTTGTTTGTACATTAGTTACTGGCCTATTTGCGCACAAACAAAGATGGATAGACCATTTGCTTCTGACCGGAATTAATGACCGGAATTCCCCCAAAAGTTCGCTCAAAATATTATGACTGACATGTGGCGTTTATCAATAAACGCACTATATAAAAGTGGAATACAAACTCTGATAGCCTGAAATACACCTAGCTGACATGAAGGATATAAAGGAGAAATATCTTTAAAAGTCAGCTTGTTGGACTTTCCGTAATCAAATCTTTCACTCTTGCCACTGCTGCAAAGAAAATGCATACTGTTCACCGGTCACTTCTGTTAACTTCAGTCAAAATAACCATTTTTCCCATAGTACAAATTCTCAATTCTTCAAGTTCGAATCCTCTCATCAGGACGCCCTAATTCTCCTCTCAATCTGTATATGCCGAATTGCAAAACTCTCTTCTCAAGCCATTCGAATGTTACAATGGCTTTAACGTTTCTGCCTTTAAGTCAACCCCAAACTGCACAAATTTGAGGAAATGTTCCCTGACATTTTTGTCACATACGACTTGAAACGACACTTTTTCTATGCATATAACGTAAAATGAAATGCCATCAGGTTCTCACTCTTCAGTTCAAGCTGTGTAATACGATTTACAGATAAGAATCTCACCCAACCATCTATATTCATGTCCGGTCTTCTAGTACTTTCCAATCCTGATTAGCCCCTAAGAGCGGATGCGTCCTGTCGACATAACTATGCATCTGTAGAACTAATATGCCTGTGGACTGACGCACTCCTTCGCCTAATTGTTGCCGAAATTAGTTTCCTGTAGGTGATTCCTCTATTGCACTTTTCTCCAATGTGATTTATTATTTTATTCTCGCTTCTGTTTTGTCAACTTACCTTGCGACCAGATAATTCATAGTGTAACACCAATCCAATTGAGCCCGAGGCAGCTGAATTGTCCAATTTCGCAGACCAAATGAATACTACTAATACAGAGTGCTTAAAACTATTCAGGTTACTACCGAAAACCACAGTACAGTCTCTGTACATTTGACTCTTTTTATGCATTTGGTGTATCTGAGGCTGTTCTAGTTGTTCGCAAATCGTTCCGCCTTATTCAGATTTACTAAACTAAACTGGCTCACTTAAGAGTAACCATGGATTTAGAACAAAAATTCTAGTTTTGTGATAATCAGTTTTCCCGGCCAGAACGCTTACAAGGACGTCCGGTGGCCGTATACTTTTATATTACCCAGATAGCTTGTGTTAACTCCCACTCAATACTGACCAACTCCATTGTTTAGGGTACTTCTTTCCGGTTGAAGCCGCTCAAAATGGGACACAATCGCATCCCTAATGACTGGTATATCACTTAAGGAGACAAAAAAGCAATAATTCAAGTAGCGAACATTCCTTTGGAAAAAAATATTGCCTTTCAGATTCGAGCAGAATAGAAGGTAGCACGAATCCCAAAACAGCACAGTCCGCAGTAGATTGATCACGTATAACGTGTAACTGCACCAACTTACTAACAACGATATCTATGTGCTGTTCTACCTTTAAAAACACCCCGCTGCTCGGCCAAGTGAAGAAACCGCAGTAATCATTTGATGTCCAACATAAATCAGACAATACAGATATATGCCTACGTTGGATGGCAGTAATGATCGATGATGCTGGAGCGGATAACAGGTTAGGTGCGGCCACCTGCGTGATACTCCAACAAACCTACTAGTGAATGAATAAATGTTAGTGAAATATATGAGTCCACTAGGCCGACGATCAACCAGTTCGCAGGCCTTTGCTGTGTATTCAAGTTTACACTGAGGATAAGTGAATGCTGTAATCATGGTTAGGCTAGAGCCAGCAATACTTATGACCCCTAGAAGGAAACTTAGATACAATTGCTCTCATATGGTTGAGAAAGAATCCTATCATACAATCAAACTAATGTTCTGGTCCTTCTTGGGTGGACTTCTTCAGCGCACAAACCAGTAATTTACAACGTCAAAAACTCTTTGCATGAAACTAATCAAGGTAACCCCTGATGTTTAACGCAAACTTACGCAGCTGAAGGTGATTTGTCAATTTTTTTGTAGAATCTGTTGAAGAGATAGATGAAAACATAGTCGAAATCATTAGAAAGTATTGTATCCTAAATGGAATAAACAAAAGCCAAAAATGTGTCCCTTTGTGCTGGTTAGTGACAAGTGAGGTGTATTCTGGCCAATACTTAGAGAACTTATCAAAAAACAGAAACTCCAATTCCGTACCACCAAAACACACCCAGCAATAGTACCATGTGCAGTGTAGCGTGGATGTTTCATTCTCTTCCATGGGGTCTGAGGATACAGTAGGCGACACAAATAGTAGCCACATTTGAAGGAACAAGATAGCTGACAGCAAAAACGGGGCTTTGTAACTTTATCAGCGTTAAGCAGACGGAGAATGAACTCCAGCTGTATCTTTATAAGTCATTTAAAAAGGTTTGAAAGCCGGTTCTGTGTTGGCCAAACTCATCTGGAGCTAACTATCGAAATGTTGTCAGTCTGTCACAGAGTAGCCATTATTGCTTCTGAGAATACCATGGGATATACGCTTCAATATTAGAGCAACTGCCTGTGAAGATTTAAATGATCATAGCTTAAAAAAGAGTGATGATGCAAAAAAAACAATAACACATCCTCACGGGTGTACCCCTTTGGTTTTTCTCCAACGCAATAGAATGGTTGGCTAGGGAGGTAAACGACTATTATGAAAATTTGACGACTGTCACGTTTTGTTTTGTCTGAGCAAACATTAAGTTGTTTTGGTTCCGAATTAATTGAGCACACCCTTATTGCAACGCGGGGCAATTTCACCTTCCTTGGTATGAACCTGGGTTGAGGAAAGATGTATCACTCACAGTCTGTCATCCATTCGCGCCAGACACCCTCGTCTGGTGGCGCGTCGATCACATTGGGCTATATTATTAGCTGATGGAACTGGTCTACAAACATGTGACAAGCAGCAAGCTGACAAACCCAATGTCGTAAAATGTGTCTAGTAAAACATTGATATTTTACTTACTTAGCCCGATCTAACACGGAAAAAGCTCAATGCTACAGACTTCTGATACTCCATTCTTCTTCCACTTCTTAATGGTGTCATGAATGCTGAACTTCACTTCGAAAACCTCAAAAACCTCAGGGCAGTATTGAGGATGATGAAAAATGCTAGCAGAGTCGATGCGTAAAATGACATTGCAAGCAATTTCAAACTGCTGTGTTTGGTTGCATAGTTGACTACGACGTAGCGCACATCATGCTGCGTGGCACCGAATCGCTCGAAACCATATGATAGGGTTAGTACTAACATTTTCTCGTCATCGTCGCTTAGTTGAATGTTTCCCTGCGTAAACTTAACTGCTCTGTTAAAATGCTGCCGAATAGGTTGTATGTGAGCACCTGAACGAACTGTTTCTATTCCCGCCTTGAGAAGGATGGATTAATACACGTGTGACTGGTGAGAACCGCCGAAGGATGTTTCATTCTCAAAAGACAACTGATCATTTTGACCTACGACATACCCAACCTAGACATATCTGTACATAGCTTCTTTGCTAGGATAATATCTTCTAACCGTAGCGAATGCGGCGATTTCTAGCGTCATCATGTCTAAAGAAAACTGCAGAAAAATCAGCATACCCAAACATGTCACGACAACTTACTGTGTTAGCAAATATTTGCACTAGGGAGCATGTGCCTAATGAGTTTTGTTTTGATAGGAGCCCGTCAGCTGGATTTAACAGGGCTCATTATCCGATTAAAAGTTTCCAAGTATCTGGTATCTAAAACTGGGCTCTAAACTGGTCTCTAAAACACTCAGCAGAGAAATACACTTATTTGCAAACAAATGTGGTTTTGCGGTGAACTCACCCAAAACCCAGCTGGATCTTTCCTTTATGATGTTTCTGTGCAACTTAATGCGCCGGACCAGGCTGTCTCATGTTTCAGCTGGTACATTATTTGAGAGATCGCGATAAATGTAAGCTTTCAAGTTTCAAGAGGATACATAGGCTGCTGAAAAAACACGAGCCATCTGTTGTGGCTGAGTCATTCACGGGTATACCCTAAGAATTACCAGGTTCCACACGGACTGTGAGGGATTAGAATGATCTACTTGCTTGGTTGCCCTAAAGCATTCGACGCAGAGACCGAAGTAAGAAAACCGCTAGGTTCCTTGGGAGGTTATTGGTCAGCAACGGCAAAATTATAAGAATATGCTAATATCGAGGTATAACCGGTTCAGTGTGAACCGCATACAATTAACTCTATCAAACAACCGATTTAAGTTGAAATTTTCATAAAGTGCATCATGTCCGCTTGCTTGTTGCTGCAGGTTTAGTCAGGAAACTTCTGGAAATCTGTCCGCTCTATGCACTTGAAGTCTCAGCAGCCTAATTCGGCTTAAGCGCGTCCTTTTTTAATAGTGCTGCTGGATTCTATAACCCCAAAGCTTGTTAGTTCAGCCACACGATTGTTCCCATACCCGCATAGTGCAGAGTGATAGTAGGTGGTAGAAATTGTAGAGTCTAATGTCAAGGAGCACTAGTAACGTGATAAATTTGACGTTACATTTTATTCACCGAATGCGCCAACCTATTAATGTGAGATATCTACAAATGAATACTCATGTAATCCACCTTTGAGAGATAACTAATCTTAGAGTATTTGACTTCCAAGGACGGTAAAGTCGAAAACGGGAAAATCAAGTTCACTGGTAATGATTTCATTGCCACCAACATTTATAGTAAATCCATGTAACGGGCTTCCAGGTACAGTTCATGATATCTGCTTTTCATAGGCTGCTCTACCGAAACAAATCGATTCAAATCTGCACACACTCATTTATGATCAGTGAAATTCATCAAAATCGTGGATTCTGCCCTAAGCAGTTATCTACCCTTGGCCCACTCCTAGTAGCTGTACTTTATTCAAGTGCTAACCAAGTATTATCAAGAGAGATATCTTGAGGTACCGCTCCTACCACCTGCGACCGGAAGCAAGCGGTGAAAATAGTTTTGCATAACGACATGTCCAGTGTCCAGTAGACATGCAGTCTGCTACTTCATCGGTAAGAAATATTATATTGCATGGTTTATGCTCGTCTGTTGCCATGACTTACATATTTTCAAAGTTTAAAAGATTTAGTCCACTTTGGCGTTGGTTTGCTAACCCGAGGTGTTAAAATCTTGTTATTTCTGAGACTATTTGCGGAACGACTGGCTGTGAACAAAGTTCATGGTGAAATTTTGCTTTCCTTCTTACATGAAGCTACTTCCAACCATGTCCATTCCAACGGAGACCTGCTGTGAAATGTCTTGCACACCTAATGAAACCATAGTTGAAAGTTGAAAGTTGAAACGTTACTTAAAATTTCTCAAGAATATTAAGCAGGTTGCATAAACCAGCGAAATGTATAAACACCAACGTGTCGAGGCTGATCCTGAACTTGAAAACTACCAACGATAAAACCAAGGATAGAAAGTTTTCTGCCATGCTAATAACTATTATACGTCGTACTCAACTAATCAAGCTGCTAGGCTCCTTTGAAAAATATTCTTGTTATTTTCAGCATATAAATGGGGCGCCTATAACTTTGTCCCACACCCGGTTAGTATATCCAATCAAAATATGAGCAACCCTGTCGAAACGGGTAACAAGGAATACTGCGTAATGGCATGCGAAATCAAACGGATAAACGACTCTCGTTCATTTACAATGCTAAACTCAACGCCAGCTGATTTTGATAATTGTATTGCTTATTTTTCATACTGGACTTCGCAACTGAGTGCAAATTTTGTACCTTTGTCGGTCGGCTAGTTTGGCCTAGCCACCCTCTCTCTCCATAAGCACAGTCGGCGTTCGTTTATGATCATTTTATATCAGGTGACCGAAAACAGGCAACTGTCTGTACGAATATCAACACTGATCGATCGCCAGACGCCAAGATGTTCATTGAGCTACTCTTTTAATCACACGTTCGCCGTGAACTCACTCAGTGCGCAGTCAAACAACTCGTCTTGAAACGGTTGAATTCGATACACTCCGCCAAAACATGTAGGTTAGTATTGCATAGCGGAACACAAGTTTTGTTCGTGAGAATATCACTGAAACAACTGGTCAACGATACTACGTACGGAATACTACCGACATTTCTGAACTCAATAAGACACCTGCGTTTATCTGGTTAAACCCTCCTGAGTAGAATGATAGTAGATAAATGTCACATAACGACGGAGAAGTTAACGTTGAAAAATGCAATAGTCCTCTCACAGTTGTTCGATGTACATGAGTCACTGTGTTGAATGGAAGTATTTTAACTCATTAATAGCCCATTTCGATTTTATGAGCTAAAACTTCCCTTGTGCGACTGAGAGTGTCTGTGATTTAATCATGATCTAGTGTTGAAAGATTGAAGTCAAATACGCTGGTACCTAGACAGTGATTTACCTGGGTTTGTACATGAGGTTTTTTTGTATTTGCTTGCTTTGATGTGTTGAATTCTCCTTACTATACGTTTGCAAGTTTGCTCGGTCGGATTTTAAGGAAATACTGTCATTTTATACTTAAAACGCTCAGTTTATTTTCATTAGTTCAAATTTACTGAAAGAAAAATGGGGTTCTTCTGGGGTCTCCTTCGTGATCCTTTTGTCGAATCTTTCCACAAGCAATCACAAAACTCAAAAACTATGCGCACCCAATGCGCCAACTACGCGGTGCCGTCACCAAGAAGACAATAGCTTTATGCTTGACGATAAAGCCGTCGCTGTAGCAGCTATGTTGAACATTTTCAGTTCAACCTCTCATTTTGTTTGGGGATCAAATGTGTTTCTGTCATTAGTCAAAAGACAAGTTTTTCCATTCAGAAAGCGTTCATCCAAAAAGCTTGAGGACACACGTATAAGCAGCTGTCGCAAAAGGGCTATCGTTTTAGGGTTTCATTATTTACTTAAGGTCTTTTCCCATGGAGACAAACCACAAAGTGTCTCTAGTCAACATACATCCAATTTATATTGAGATTGGAAAAACAAATATTTTGTTCTGTGGCTGCTGTTTTGCTTGGCATTTCTCAATGTGTCGACTTTTCGATGTCTCTGTCACAATGGGGTGTTTATATATATAT
>NW_008751713.1:860722-882020 GCF_000715545.1 Opisthorchis viverrini
TCTCTCTCTCTCTCTCTCTATATATATATATATATATATATATATATATATATATATATAATCTACCTAAAACTGCCAACTAATTTTCGTGATGAGGCTGCCACGGTGCAGAGGTCCAGCAAAATCCATCAGATGGATGTTAGCTTTCGAAGTTTTGTCCTTGCTAAAAGGGCTGCGGGAGATCACCCAACAAGCAGTAGACAGTAACTGTGCTGCAAGAAGCCGAAAGACGGAAGCGCCAGACCGAGCTTCCGAAATATCCCTCGAAATTAGACAGTGATTGGAAAATCAAAGCACCAAGCTCCAAGTGCACACTAAAAAATGAATACTCTTTCGAACTGATAGGAAATTGTGGAGCGAAAATCTAACATTTCTAGCTGATAGAAGACAAGCATAGCGTCGGAAAACCCAAACAACCTGGGCGATTTCCGACAACTTGGAAGCATACTGATTTTGAACACAGTCAGTCTACCACTGGGCCAATTTGAGTAGTAATACTCGTTCACCTCAGCACACCATGAAGAGCAACTGGACTGACCTAACTACGGATGTGATCATACAGACGGCCATCAGCGAGTTTTAAAATGACAGAGCAAGAACAGCAAGACTTGCAGGTTCAAAATGGGAAGGCTGACACAACAGGACGACGTGTTCCGAACAGCATGCATAATTTGGGAGATGAAATTTGTTCTACAATTATTCAACGATGCAGGAATTATTCCTTCTTAAAAAGCATTGGAATTTGCAAAAAAGGCTACCACGGAGTCAGCCTCTTATCCAGGGCATGTAAGATTATAGCTTCTAACGTGAGCAGAAAACCGGTTGCTGATATTATGTAATAAAACGTCCTAAAGAGCACCTGAGCCAATTGTTGTATCGTAGTATCCAAAGCAGAAATGTCGTGAACAAAGCCATCCGCTCTACAAGTTTTGCGTGACCCTCGAACAAGGTTTCGATTCAGCCAGTAAATGCGCACCGTGCCTTACCTCAAGAAAGCTTGACCACCTGGGCGAATCGGTCGTCCTTAACAATGCCTTTCATGTTGGGATCAGAACCCGGCTTTTGGCCTTCGCATATATGTGCACCAAGTTTAAAATCGACACTATAATGAGACAGGCCTGCTAACCTGCACTAGTCCGTTTTCAACCTCTGTTTAACGACCGTCTGCGCAGAGAATGTTCATCAGTGAGAAGGCGATGTACTAACTGAAACCAGCCTACCAGTCATTCGTTCTGTGCCAAGAATTTATGACCATATCAAATAAAAATGAGCCCAAATTATGTATAACGCAGTAAGCACGAGATTGCATCTCAATCCTGCAGACTAAATCTTTATTCTGAGGCTTTCGGCAGCCAACTATGGCCAGTGCACTAGTGGCACCACGCTTCACCGCTGACAAACAATTGCTTCTAAATCCGGTGAGACCTATCGCTTTGCATTAGGGCACAACAGTAAATCATTCAGTAAAATAGTTCTAAGACAGTTTGGTATACTATTCCTGATACCCTGACAGCATATTATTCGTTAACCAAACAATTTATGCTGCAGGAATTGAGTAGGTTAGAATTATATCCCGAAAATCACTTGACGCAACCACACATTTTGCTTGAATACCGCTGACGGCCAGCGCCTCTCCCACCAGTGAGCATCAAACTCGCTTCATATGCCAGTCACTAATATATATTAGATCGATTTGACCAATGAGTTTGGCTGCTGGTCTTGCAAAAATTACATGGAGAAAGGTTAACAACTTCCTAGCCGTACTCCGAATAAAGAGTGAATCCAACCAGACTGAACAATGGCTCACATTATTTCGCGTGAGTTAAACTTGCACTTCAATGAATGCAATTTGTAAAAGCCGATTAAAACAGAAATGGTTAGATGAGTGATGAGTGATGATACTGATATTTCTAGGTTCATTACGTCCGCCTAGAAAAAACTCGGTGTGTGCTAAAAACAAGTATCTGGTTGACTGGAATTGACAAATTTTTTGGGAGCTTAGGGTGAGCTTTTCCTTAGGTAGCTTTTCCTCTTCTGGTCCGAGGGTCAGCTGTATCCCGAAGTTTCCGTGGAGCATTTAAAAATTGCGGCTACACATAATTTTTACACCTTCATATCTACACTGGTTGGCTTTCCACCAAAAGGGAGCTGCTATGCTTGGGTGGCTATTTGAGTTGAGTTTATTTATAATTAAAGGCTCCTGCTTACCACACGCTGTGGCAAAAGCATATGACTATCCTACTTTCTAAACACAACAATAGAAATCTTACTTCCAAAAGGTTATCCCACCGTAGCTAAACTATAAGCCCAAAGGAAAATAGATAGGAGCTTTGAAACTGTTCATAGTATAAAAAATCAAATAAACCATTATGTGACAATCTTAGTTTTTAGTTTGAATCGGCTTACGGTTAGCCAAGGCTTGCTGAGCTACATTCATCAAAATAAAACTAGATTGAAGGGAGAAATCCTAACATCGTATTCAAAGGTTGCTTTTGTGCCAACTGTTTTATCTACCTCAACGAGGCCTTTGCAACGATATACAACGGCATTCACTTTATATCATTTATTTCGTCAGTAATGGTTACAATATATTGAAAGACATTAGGCTAGAACATTACAACCTGGGTATGACGAAAAATTTCAAATGGGGGTGATACAAGTTCTAGTTTAAACGCTCGCAATTCTCTAAGCCGGTATAATCAATCATCATGTATGCTTTCAAGAATCATTTCACAGTGTTCCCTAGATATTTGCCCCTATTAGCTCTATTGTGTAACCCACTAAATTCAAGACACTCACAACAAAATGCCAGACAATCAGACAACAATCAAAGTGTGGCGTTCTCAGTGAGTTCTGATATCTAAGTCATTCAGATACTAGACTTTCACCTAGTGCATTCACATGACTGTCTCAAAAGTATGCTTCTCAAAGAAGAGAAAATACGTGGTTTTTAAGAGCTGAATTCTCAATCCTGGAAGACCACAAAACAGTGGAGCCAATACAGAAGAATATTTGAGTCATGGCTTGAAGCGCATCTGATCAAAGAGACACCTTATACGGCGACATTGACATGCATCATTTTTCCTAGTCTCCATGTCAACCTGTGCACGCAAATTACACCTTCACTTTGTAGGCTCACGTTGTAGACAGGCTCATGTGTCCTTCGTTCATTACCCGCCAAGTAGCACTCTTCTATAATTGGGATTTTAGACGCTGTGTTTGATAAACACGGTGGTTATGTAATTTTCATGAGGTGTGTGTAGACCATTCTGCTACGCGATGTACAGCTCTTGCAAACGTCCCAGAGAGACAGATCTAAACACATATGCGTGGATATGACATCCGACAGATTGGTTTACACGTGCACCAGTTGTGTACACTTATTTCGTTACTGGAGTTTATGGGAAGTATTCAATTTACACATAAGCGAAAACGTAGGTGGTAAGTATCTTACCCTGGGGAATTTTGAATTTTCATTTCCGCGTCGGGGTTGTAAACTGGTACAGGAGATGGAAGCTTGGAAATAATAGCTTTCAGTGTATCCACTTGGGAATGTAGCAGCTAAAAACAGAGCGGTGAGTTAAAGTTACTTAGGCTGATTAGCTGCACCAAATACAGACCAAAACTCTACACGCAAAACAGTTCTTTTTGCCTCAACGTATGCTGTTAGTAGAGGCATACAGATGGACAATCACGTGAGATGATTTCCTTCAAGAAGTTAGTTTACCACCAGTCTACTTTTATTGCCATCACTATGCACAGTGGTGGACAACCATTGACGTCGAAATAAACTTAAAGGGGGCACCACAAGTACGCTTTAGGCGGCAATTCGTTTTGATGGAAATTCTGTTAATAGTTGTGGGACGCGTTTATGTGGTTCCCTAAATAACACCTTGGAACTGCTGGTGTGACAGGCACTTGTTCAACCTCTTCACACCCATTCGGTAGGCCCCACTACGATGAAATACTTGCTTGATTTACCTTTCCAAAGCCCAACCAGATACCTATGGGAGTTTGCTTAAAAGATTATACATGCTCAAAGATTATATATGCTGCTTTCTACAAGAAAATGACAACCACAGTAGGAGATACACGGGTAATTAAGGTCTACGATTTAATTTTTTAGAACAAGGATTTCATGAAATTCACAATAGTTAAACAGGTGTAAAACATGACTCATCCTTAAATACACCCATTTACACACCAGTTTGGTTTTAGCGGGAGAATCAAATGCATCCACTTGATGAACTTTATTAAGGGTGAAACGGGTCAAGTGGGCTGCTTGAAGCAACCTTATGGATAGTTTCCCTTGGGGAAACGTCACTCATGTTTTTGGGATGTTTTGAGTGTAACTACTTGCTGATAAACTTTGGCTTATATTCGTACACTAAAGTGATTTGTCCTTTACTTATCCTAGTATCTGGGTGGCACCTAAGGTGGATGGGGTTTATTTCTACCATAGAATGTGAAGTCCAGTCCTTTCATTTGTATGTGCAATTGCACTAACAATCATTACCTTTTAGGATATAGTTTTCTAGTCTTAAATCAGTTTCTAGATTACCATTATATTTATCTAATGTGACGTAGTACGTCACTCTTCTATTACTCTCCTTACAACGACTTCCCTTTCAAAAAATCTCTATAGCTTGGCACGACTACCGCATTGTTAGCCTATTCTTCCTCCTCTCCATCATTCCACAAGCACTTCTATATACGACAAGACTACTCTGGCTTTCTTGGGGAAAAAGATGCAGTGTTTCGCAGTCTGAAATGACAACCGCAAACTTATAAACGTAGTGAATTATAAAAGATTTATTCATGTTTAACGTGTTTAAATGAGACAAGGATGCAATTATTCCTCTTCATTATTCAAGCGTTAATTCCTTATTCTATGGGTGACGCATTTTCCATCAGTGCTTAAAAGGTCAGAGCTACGGTTGACGTGAGATCCAACTACTGGCTGTTTGGACAGCGTAGTTACTGACAATTTCGTAGCACACTTACTGAGTGACCTAATTAATGTTACCGATGAAATGTCCCTGGAAGATCTGCAGATATGACATCTTGTTTAGCTACACAGACAGCATTAGGACTGCAATGGATTCATCTCCAATATGTATTGTATTGCATTGTAATGAAAAACTGAGCGGTCAATAGACATATGGGCGTGATAGTTTTATGCTTTTATCCTTCACGAAAACACTGCAATGAGTGTGGTTGTATAGGAACCTTGACTAATTTACTTGTTGAGATGGTCAAGTTGGATTGATTTCGTTCCACCGGGCAGTACAGCTGGTTAGACTCACAGGTTTTCGAGACGTTTGTTCAAACAGGGCAGTAAAGAGAACTGTGAGGCACTAACTGGTGTGTTACAAGCTATTGGTTCGTGGGAATCCGGGGATCCTTATGACAAGGGTGTATTTATTCAGAAATGTCGCGCTGAACAGCGGAGTGATACTTCTACAGAATTTGATAAACGAGTTAATAAACAAGTCATTCTAAAATCTACTGACTTGAGAATGGTAATGTTTAGAATGAAAAGTGCCTAAGTATTCTTTCTAAGGTTCGCTCACTAAGCTCATCAGCAAAATTTACCATCAAGCTATGACGAAGGGACCAGAAGGACAGGCTCAATAGTGCCGGCGATAATTTTGATTTACACATGTGCATGTTTCTTCAAACCAAGTAGAAAAGCGCAGTTAAGAGGCGCAAGAATGAGGATGCGCAATAACTTGTTTTGAAACGTTCGAGTGTAGCGAACGTTGGACCTGACCTGGTATTCACAGTGTAGTGTACGTGCTTTCTGGTCTCACAACCTGGTAGCCGTTAGGAGGTTAGGAGATTACTTAAGGTATAAAGTCTCTCAGCGGTGAAGATGTCTGCACCTCACCTTTGCGTGCGTAGCAACGGCGGGGGGACTACGAAATTTTTCGTGAATGATGTAGTTCCGCATTGAAGTAAACCACTATGTTTCGTCGAGCGTTGTACCGCGTGCAAGCTTACTTCCACATACACCCAGTTTAGTAAAGTGAAACAAAAAATAAACCAACTCCAGCGTGATTCAGCCCCCCAAAATTACTCTTGTGAATTGGTCATGGGGTAAATTGCTTTTATTTGTCTCTGGGCCTGGTTGAAAAAACAGTGATGAAATCGTTGGCACAAGATCCCCGTCGCTCATGCTGGCAATCACGTACTAAGTTCAGGTCACGCATGCTCAAATTCAATGTGGGTTGAATACAAAACGCTTTCTCAGTTGATTCATCTGTGCCGTTCAAGGAATAAGCAACTCCGTAGCAATGAATCACCAGGAACGTCGACTCAGGCGGCAGCTGCTTGTTTTCCCCCAAACTTTTACTGGACTCACTTCATTTTCTTGTGCATTCTCCTTTGCTTTTTTCTCGGCCATATATTGTTTCGAACGGGCGGAAATGACCTATAAAGGACAGTTTCACCAATGGTCAACGGTGGCAGTCATACCATCTTGTTTGCCTCATCGAATAGCACGGCATTCAGCTCCAAACATTCACTGTTCATGTTTTCAATGTAGGATTTCAGTCCCCTGTTTTCTTCCAACAGCAACTTTATTTGCTCCTCGGTTGTCCTCATGTTGCCGTCGGGAGACCGAGGCTAAAACAAACAACGAAATGCAAGAAACCGAGAGATGAATTGGTGTAGAAGTCAGGCAAGAAGCTTTCTTTCATATGTGGTCACAAAATCCTAACAGCTTAGTTATTGACGACAAGTATGCAGTCGGGTTATTTTACATAATTCCGAGTCAATTTTATGGAATAATTTTTCTGCTTCACAGGGTGAAACACTTCTCCAAAAATAATGCATAGTTTGTTGAATTTCAAAATTTGATATGTCTGTAGTATTTGCATGTCCATTTGGGCTATGTTCGCTGTACACGTCTCTGGATGTAATGGCATCTTTAGGTGTGGTTTGTAAAATTCAAAAATAATATAAGACATAAGGTAAAACTGACTGTTCTTGTGTCACTTTTCTAGTCCTAGCTCTGGAAATTCTCATCTTCTTTCAAATAACAATTCAGTGAAGGAGTACAATGTATCAGCGACTTTTTACGTGGTAGGTTAGAATTTCAACCTACGCTCCAATTACAAAATGGCTATCATGTTTAATTGGCTCAGGACTAAATTCAGCTATGTATGCGTTTCTCTTCATCAAAACTATCACCCGTAGGAATCATGTAAATGTTTAGCACTGTCAACCGTGTTGCTTTGGCAAAAAAATATCGTAAAAAGTCACGCCTGATGCCCTAGGTTCTGCCGCACGTACACTCCGTTGGAAGTGAAAAATATCGTCATAGACTTGAGTAAATCAATGATTTACAACAACGATTGTGCTCATCAGTAGCGAAAAAATCAATTATATTGCATCTAGTTGTGGTGACATTCACCAAATCTTGATGTCGATGATTTTCCAGGAAAGTCCTCTATGGTTGACAATGATAATCTAATACAACTCAATTAGAGGTGAAGTTTATATTAAATCGCAACGTGTACTATTTTTGTCATAAACTTGTTATATATACATATATATATGTGTGCTTACAGCTCAAAGTCTGCATATTTTTCAGTGTTCATACATCCTTACATTCCGGTTTCCGTGTAATTTTCAGAACATCCACTTTTTAAAATACAATAAACTTATTTCTTCCATTCTTGAAGTGAATGTACTCACTAGCACAAATAAGGATTCTACTAATGCAAGTTAAACCGGTATATTTAACCCGAATTTTAGCAGTGAGCTGGATTTCAGTGTTCCAGTACTGTGATGAAGTTTGCATTATCTGCCACATTTTTGTAAACTTTTGGCCTGGAGCGGTTTGTCAAGTTAATTTAATATTTTTAATAGCTTGGTGATCATAATTTATTTTGCAGCAAAATATGTAGCAAATTTGTTGGCATTTTTCATTTCTTACTTGCGATGCGTAACAAGGAAACGCTGATTTTTCTAGCCCTATGCTGTTAGAATTTCAATGGGTGCTCAGACAAAAAGCGCGGTTGTGTTATTGATGATGTCCAAGAAGTATTCGTGGATTTCCAGCACAGGAATTTTAAATGATCGTGTAAAGAATGCATACCTAAAACCCAAGTATTACTGTTCCTAGTCGAGCAACGACTGGAAAACCCTGTAATATTACAACATTGCTCAAACCTTTCAGCAGTTGAATCTTTCAAAGACTAGAACACAATATTACTCAGAACGGCCAGTAAGGATTAAGGTACTTGGCTGAAACAGGCAGCCTCCTAGATCTACAATAAAGGCGATATGCGAATATTAGAGTACAGAACCAAAAAGGAGGGTCGAATTTATCGACAATTTTTACACTAATCATTTGTTGTCACGGAAACAGTAGCATCGTTGACTTAAGATAACTTAAGATCACTTAAGATAAACGAGCCCAAAATCCAAAGCACCTTACCGTAAAATTAAGAAAGATGGGTTATCCTACTCAGTTTTGAGATGATGAGGGAACAAGTCGTTTCAATTAACATTTTGAAGTCCGATTGTTTTTGGAGAGAGTGGAACGTATAACTGCTATTGTAATTAGGAAACTCCGACAAAATTTACTTCATTTTTTAGAAAGCGAATTGCACCCAAAATTGCCCGGGTTTCCAGTTATATGTGAAACTAATCCACTCTATCTTGTTTCCTAGTTAACAATCTAATCTTCTCTCTCAGCGCATAAAAAATTTGTTGTAACGATTGCCGGTTCGTCCTACAATTGTCATATAATATCGACTCCGAATGGTTCATATATCTCCTTGAAAATTATCATTAAGATTGGGAAGCTTGATTTTGCCCATGGTGAAAAACTTTTTTTGTTATTCCGCAGAAAGATGTTTTGGCTAATATTGCTGCAAAATAAACATCCATCAAGAAAAAATAGGCTAAAATCTGTGAGGTCTTATACTGAGTAATCTTGCGAACTGCCAGCATATGTTAACAGGCATCTTTCTCAAAGGTGAAATGAATGACATTTTTAGATAAGGATCCAGGAGAACGCAAATGACTAAATTGCTCAAGTACAAACAAACCGATCATACAATAGTTTAGGGTTAAAACGATTAGGGATTTAAGACGAAGATTAAGGAGATCATTTGTTGACAGACCACTTTTAAATTTGAATCGAAATTCTACCCAAAAAGTATAATCAACCTACAGCAGCGGCCTAATGGTTTAGTGTCCCAGCTCATTTGATGGGTCGAGCATGCAGTGAATTGCGGGGTTTGTGAATTTCCGTAGGATACCACAGCCTTATAGTGCTTCTTCGCATGCACCTATGGTCTGAATTTATTTGAAAGATGCGTCTTGATTGACAAACACAATTTAGTTAGTTCTAATTATTGATTCATGTAGAGAAACCTTACGGTATATTGCAAACCCCTCCATCAGGAACAATAACTTGCTAACTATGCCTGAAAATCAGGTGCATGTTGCAGCTTTTTGTGTTCAAAGCCCTGTTTCTAATTCGGGGAATGCAAATTGTTAGTTAAAAATGGTTGTTGCTGAGAATCAGACTTTGATTAGTTTCATCTGCAATGCTGACCTTTTAATCAGTAGTAAACTTTGGTTGTTGAACATAAGACGGGATCGCTCGCACCGCGGTTTGCCTCTGAGTTAATGGGTCAGTATTTATTTACTGAATGTCATATGATTCTTATAGCATAAAAAACAATCATTTGGGATTACGACACCACCATATTTTGAAATTCTGAAAGCAGCACAGGGAGATGAATGTGGCATTCTTTGCCCAGCTCAGCCCAATTTGACTCAATAAATCAGCATTTCTGTCGATGTTTCTAGACAAGAAAAATCGTGAGTGACTAAATTTCAAGTTCAAAAGTCTTAGTGATTAAGTCAAGTCAAGTGCAATTCAGAACTGAGATATCCTGCTAATCCATGACTCTGGGAAGATAAGGGTCTTTGTAGCTTTGATATTGCTTCAACTCAGAGTATTCCACAAATGAAAAAACATATGGTGTAACTTAATTACCAAAAGCCACTGGAGGACGGATCAAAGCACATAAAAACACTCCGGCCAATGATAACTTCAAAGAATGCGAAAAACATTTTACTCCTAAAATAAAACGCCAGTTATTTTATTGAAGAATACTAGTTAGCTTCAGGTTCGTCAGAAGCTCACATAAAACAAGAAACAAGCACGGGTACTGGGATTTTCCAGCGGACGCGGTAATGACTGATTACATAATGAGTCAACGTTTCTACATTGACACTGAGCATTACCATGAAAAATACCTCATGGTATTAACTGAAATTAAATTCATACTACCTTATTTTGGTTCTATCTTGTATTAGTTTGAAAAACTGTACCGCAAAGCACCTAAACTACCATATTTCAACATTCCGTTTAAGAGGATCCTGTCCGGCAGTCACAAAACGATTCGACATTCAACTAACAAATACAGAACACGATACTGCGAAGTGATTGACTCTATTTGATCTTAATAAAAGGCTTGCATTGAGATCATCCGAATCACCAGTTTATGAGTGTGCTACAAAAGATCGCCTAATGTTTCGTTTGGCACAATAAACGAGATGTCGTTCTACAAATCACACTTACTCGAACCCTTGGAGAAGCAAGCGACTTTCAGATGGCTAACCCTTTCTGAGTAAACCTTGAATGGAAATATTCGGCTAAACCCATCTATGGTGAGACTTGGTAAACTGATTGCTTACATGACAGACAAATTTGTGAATGGAATAAATGTCCACCCATATCCACGTTATGAGCGCACCACACTTTTCAAGAAAAAAACGGGCTCTATGAATTGCTGAGTGCTTACTCAAAAGGGTTCATTCTAAAAACAGCCTTCAATACAGGGTAGATAAACGTAATTTACATATTCAAGGTTTGGAAAGCTTCTATCTGGGTTGGGGCGAATTTCTTTTTTGTATAGAAAGAATGCTCCAGGCGCCTAATAGTCCTGCATATTTGTAAACAAAACAGCGCAGCACAAAAGATGCTTCTTGTCTGTGTCCCCAGGTCACTGAGAATGAAACTTTGCCAGTTTATCAAGACAGTATGTTCTTGTATGGTCGTCTGAAGTTTTAGGATATCCTTCGGCTTCTGAATTAACCAGACGCCAAAACTTTCGGATGTACCGCATGTAGATTTAAGGATGAATTACTGATTAGTCAGAACAAGTTAACAAGGGTCTCATGTTGTAACAGAAACCCATAACGGCGACGCGTGTGACTTAGTCTGTCTAAAACGGTAGTCATTTCTGACTTTTGGGTGTTACACAGGAATTTACAGTACAGAGTTCTCTTTTGAAGAACGAATTAGCCATCTGTGAAACTTAAAGTTGACTCATTATCGGTTTTAATTGGTTGAAGCTTTTGATGGAAGAACGTGGGGCGAATTTCGCTCCTCGTAAGTTGTCTCCTCGAAGGATGTGCTTGCCCTCGCCGGTTTCTTTGAAGGCAGGAGTATAATCATACCTTACTTGTGTGTCAGCCACATCTCAGGTAGTGCATTTTTATCTTCTTCGCCCTGTAGTGATACATGAACAAATTTTGGATCTATCTGGATAGAACGCGTTCATTTGCTGATGGCGTTTTACAGCTGTGATTTGAAACTATCCTCACTTGCTCTATCTTATTTTAAATGACTGCGTGAAATTGTCAGCAAACGCTTAAGCCTCCGTGGGAATAGTAGTCATTTTATAAAAACCGTCCTTTATCACAACAAAATCGTCTTGTTTATTATGTAAGCAACACTAGTTAGCGTTTGACGTTTCACATTCTTGAGAAACCAAAGGTCGTGACTTTAAGTATAGTTTCGTGGTTCATTCCTTCCCCAAATATGACGTCACCTACACATCTCCAAATCCTATCGAATTTGCCCCATGCGACTTATCTTCCTCAGCATACCCGTATATTGAGCCTCTTCTTTATCCTTTGGTGATTTTCTGACACGATAACCGCTTGTCATATTGCTTATGAGATGTTTCCTTGGTCTAGTATTCTCTTTCATACTCGTTGCCTTAAAATGTCATCGTGAAACTGTCGGTTTCTTGAGATAGGTGATTCTATCCTACATATGAAGTCTTCAGGCGAAGTTTCCAGGCCAGTGGCTTGAGTGAGGATTCGTACAATTTATGTTTACTACGCCGGCCGTGTTCGACTAAAAATCTGGATTGCAGTCACATTCTTAATCTACTTTTGCACCACTAGTAAGAAAATTGGGTAACCTACGGCAATAAATAATGTACTGCTGAGGCTGACGGGCCTTTCTAATCGCTTGTGGGCAAACATCCTGCGCAGTATGTTTTTCACTGGCCAGTGACCAAATTTATCAAGTTGCAGTCTCATAGTCTGTGCCAACTGTCAGCCAGGGAAGAACGGTATCCTAGGGTGGTTCGTGCATAGAAAAAATAATCAATTTTGACCCCAACTCCACTCTTCTCAAAAAACATTCTTTTTGGTTTTTATTTAATGTTTCACATGCATCCAACCGCTTCTGCCTTGAGTGATTATACAGACATGGTCTTGATGACTAAGTTTCCTTGTTTCTTTACCATTTTTACCGTGTATGTAGATCTGTTGGGAAACATTTTGACACTACATTATTCAACAGGAGACTAGATTTGAAGAGCAAGCCAAACTAAACACAAGCGTTCTCAGGCACTTGAACTAGCCCGGCTTTGTTTGACCCATATTAATTCAGCCAACAAGGGATTTTTACCAGCCGGTACAATGTATATAAATTTAGGGTAACCATCAGGTGACGCAACAAGCTCAAAGGCTGAAAAATCACTTATTAACATTAGTTTGATGAATATCACATGGTAAAAAAGTGCCAAGCAGAAAAATTCATACGCATAAATCTAGAAACCCTATTGCCGTTTTAGTATACTTGTTTGAATCTGCGCAGTAAGTTTGAAAACCAAAGTCAGTGCAGTGGGTTCCGTCTGGCGTACAACTCAAAAAAGAACGTATTTGTGTGTTGACAGTACGGAAGAGTTGCCTTTCATATAATTATTCCTTCAAAAAGCAGTTCTCTATTTGAGCCAACAACCCTTACCAAGGTACTCTATTGCAAGAACAAGCTGTTGGTAAAATCACCGCAGGAATGCAAGGTGCAACAACTATTACACCTTAGAGGATGGGCAATAAGACCAACCTGCTCTTCAAAAAAAGCACAGTAAGCGAAAACCTAACACCTTTTAGCACCTTTTGAGGAAACAAGAAAGACAGCTTCTTCAGACCTGACACTCTATGTCACTGTCAGGCTTGCTGATTGCAGACGAAGACAAAGGGACTTTGCTCAAACTTGCAAGATGATACTATATCAGGTGAGTAGAACATTCTCGAAGGTTCCATACAACGGATGTTTTTACTCCTTGAACTTCCATAAAGTCGCAAAGCGATTTTAAACCATTTTACCAAATTTAAACGGGTTTAAACAATTTTAACAATGACTGCTTATTATCGTTGGCTTTTATAACCCTAGAAGTAACGTAATCGAAATCGCGTTAGGTCAACTCGTCTTATTTCATTTGCTCCTGTTTTTTCTGTCTGTGGAAATCCCTATCTTCATATACCATCTATGATGTCACCATGATTACTTTAAAGCTAAGTAAAAGCGTATTTACTGCAGCTTATATGATTACTGGATAATTCGACTCAAACGTTCACACTATACGGGACGTGAAACCCGCGTGTATGTTGTCTTGCATTCCTAAAGAGTCAAATTATTATTAGAAGTATCGTGGTTAGAGGCATTTATGCATGACTTTTAAATATTCAGCAGCATTGAAGTGCTAAACGCTTACCAGTAACAAGAAACTTTAGTAATAGATATTCGTTGTCTATTACTGGATGCAGCTGAAAGGCAAACACTGAATTGTCTATTTTGCTTTACTTTCAAAAGTGGATTGTAAACTAGCATTTCGACATTTAGATCAATACGTGCTTTCATTACGGATAATTGTTTCATTAACTGTTTCCGGGGGGTATCTAAGTTCATTTTGTTGCGCTTATCTGCATGAAGCGATTCTACACGCGGTTACGTAAATCGTGTATAAGTCATACGCTGTGTATATGCTTTGCTCAAAGAGACACGTTCCTGGGTTTGGTAATCAGAAGTTTTCGCCTGCGACGTAACAACATGCATGTATCCTTAAAGTGCTTCTATAGGATTGGTAACAACGTGTGAAGATACAATACATGCACGGATTCCCTGAAGCATTTATTGACTGAAATTCCACTGTACCTCAGAGGTGGACGTTCTTTCTTCCATGTGTGCTGTGATACGGTGCGGATGCGCAAAACTGCCGCAGTTCCACAAACCTTGCCGACTGAAAGTAGTAATAACAGTAAAAACAGAAATCGAATCAGTTACAGTAAGACGTTACTTAAACTTTTGTTTGCCACATGGTTCGTTGGCTATTTGACCACAAAGTTTAACTCACACAAAGGAGAATTGGTTAATAGCCATAAAACACAAATATTTGTAACGTGTACTTATGACTATATTACACTTCTTTCCTTCACCATGATACTGTCCTAAACCTTCTACGGAAACCTTCCTCCATGGGAGATCAGATCCTGTTTGATATCGCGTAGCTTAACTATCTCCCCGCACCTTTATTTCGTCGAAGAGAGCCGTTGTGGCCTTGAGTAAACCGGTATTCAGGCTTCCTTATATTACAGGCTTTGAGGTTGCATCATATGCTGCTTCTTGAGCGGTCGGCTATGGAGGACGGCATTGACTTGTAGCCCACGAACGTCTTGGACTTCAACAACATACAACTGATTTGCATTTGGAAAATATTTACACGAACTTGTACGCTCACTATGGATCTGTCGTCGTTTAGAGGGATAATATGTGGCCAAAGTTGTACCTGACAATGGTCTGAGGAATTACAAATCAATAGGAAGTATGATATAGCGTAAAATTTTTGAAAAATGTTTTGCTCATCCAGTGGACTTGTGGATAGAAGTACTGTGCTAGTAGACGTCCAGGCACAGACCAATAAAAAGTCGAAATTTTGCATACCCATCTTAAGGAGTTCCATGAAATATGATCGCTTGTTTAACAAACTATTTTTCTCTATATCGTGAGGTATGTTGTGGGTTTCGCTTATTTGCCAAGCGTTGCACGTCTTATGTGTCAAGTTGTCTGTAAACTTCGACCTAAAATCATAGTACAGTTGACAAAGTACACCGTAACACCAAACCTAGCGCGCAAGGAATGCGTTTATTACTATGTCTTTACCAACTCTTAAGTGACTTTCATGTTCACTAACAAAAATGCAAATCTGCTTTACCTGAAAAACCCCTCATTTATCTTATGCTGTTTATTAAAAAAATCTTTATGTTGTGGCTGACTTCAACCTTTGAAACAGCACTCTAATCTGATACAGCTGGCAGTAAGTTGGCCGTTTTGCCTTAGGCAATTCGCCTGATGTGTTGCGGTCTTCAATAATGAATGCACTCGGTATGTCTCCATACAGCTTTCCGTAAAACCGCAGAGAACTATTCAGCGGCAGAAATAGTTTTGATGTTCAAGTTGTGGATCATATTTTATTGTAATATTGTTGAATATCCAACCAATATACTGAATTTAGTATCTTACGCCCTATATCTTTCTCATTTTTGATACTTCAGTTTTATGTCCTCCACCATTACAAAAACTCACGGTTCAGGGTAGTTTGGCTGCAATTTTGCCATCTTTTTATGATCATCATCTCTTTATGACCAAAGTTACGTGCCACAAGATTTCCTTTAGTTGTCAAAAGCGTTACTTGCTCTGCCGATTATCAACTTTAAAGCTGCATTATTGAGGAACTTATAATTTTAAACAGACTACATCCTGAAATGGTTAGTTTAGAGATGTTGCAGAAGCCTATCAAGTTAAATAAGCAAACTTCATCACAAACATGCTAAGGGAACCACCAATCTCTCTTGAATAACCCTGTCTATCTTGATGCACAAACCAGTTGCACAAATGGTAAGCTTGGTTTAGATCAAAGACCAACGTTCTGACTCACCTCTTTTTTAAATAAGTGTTTTTCGCCCAAAGGGTATACTGCAATGTTGACGTGTCATGCCAACTGCAAAATGAGGCGGCCTGTTTCAGCACGTTGAGTTGCTTACTAGCACTATAAACTATATATTCAGTTGTGTTCCAGGTAAGCCTCCGGTTGAAAGAAACTGGTACGTAAATTGGTGTAAATTGCTAATTTCGAGCAATTTTAGTTAATGAAGAAAATGAGATTGTCCGGAAAATTAAAGACTGTGTCCAATTGATTAACCACCAGATAAAGCCGGAAGTGTGTTGTCGTAGAGTTTTCGGCAATCTCTAGAGTTGCGAGTTGCGTCTCTGGTGTGGCCTGAAGTAAGCACGTCCTTACATTCATAATTTTAAAAACAATGAAAAGAAAAACTATTTAGGTGCAACAAAATATGGGTTTCAACAGATTAGTCTTAATTTGTCTTAATTGTTGCCTGTAACTTTAAAGGATGATTGCCGACCCTCCCTAAATTTGGGTCCTCAGCAAACAGCGGATATTAGGACCTTCGGCTTGGGCTTCAAAAGAGAGCAGATCACAGTAAATGTTTCCAAGTAGAGCCCCAATTTTCTATACGTCAGTAAGAGATTTGATACGCTTTTGCTTACTCGAAGTGCAATCGTTTACCCTACTAAGAATCACTCTGTCTACTGCAGTATCAGGACTCTGATTTCAGAGCTTGTTGATTTCTCCGGTGATATAATAAGTTGCATCCAATTGAATATCTTTTAGGGGTTTACGTATACAATGCAGTTATCAACCAAGTAATCAAGCTGTTCCTATTCAACAAGAGATCTGTGAAAAAATTTCACTTTTTGGAACCCTCATGTTATTGCGTACGCAAATTTATGGCCCTATAGTTTAGTTCTAAGTCGATCTGCGAAGGTGAACTAAGTCATTTTAGTATTGGTAATGTCTTGTAGCCACATGATTTGTGATATTTACCCTTAGAGTAATAGTGCAGTTTTTCTGACGCTCTAGGACGCATGCTAGATCATTAGTCCTTCAAAATATTTGAGGGTAGCAGTGGTTATCACCTGGTGTAAAAGATTCTTAGCGGCTTCAGCTTAATCGCCTGTACTGACGTTGCGCACAGTTACTGAGGCAGTTTTACGCTAGGCTTTTAAAGATACCTGGGATGTTTGACTTGAAGATAGATTTTGCTTGATACCAAACAACGAATATTTTACGTGAAAATAAGCTTGTTTCTTTCAGGTAGCTTAACACGAGTTTCTTAAGAAACGTTTATGGAACAATCCTGTGTTCCATATTTTTAGCGCGGTCCGAATCTAACTTATTTCTACAGAGATCACACCGATCTTTTTCATCAAAGAAGAGAAAGCAGGCTTATCTATTCGCTTAAATGAAAAATTTCATGTATCATTGGCTGGTTGTTTCTGGTGGATCCTATCTAGATGTACACCTGAATTTGAAAAGCAGGTTCATCGTGTTAAGGGTGTCGGAGACTGGTGTCAACTATATTATGCATATAAATGCATATATATGCATATATACATACATTCATATACACATACATTCATATATATACATACATACATACATTCACACCTAACGTCTAAAACGGCACTGTCACTTAGTCCATCGAGTTTCAATGTTTAACCGCATATTTAGTTTCTGCTATCTGAATGTTGGATTGATTGATGTGTCTGCCTAAACAACGCAGCTTATGTAGAAAGTTTCTGGCACTGGCGCTTTACCTCAAGACTACAAGCGCGATCGATTGTAAGGGGCGGAAGATAAACGTTTCTCGTTGTAAATATATGAAGGTGGGCGGTGTTTAAAATTGTCCATAGAGTTTCCATGACTTCAAGAAAGTCATTTCTCTTTCAAAATACAAAAGGTCTAACAAAATCATGGAGACCGTAAACATTTGGGTATGTCTTATCAACACTAAGGCCAAAAATCACAAAAATTGGTATTCCAGCAGCTTGAATTACGGAGTTCATTGCATGTCTGCAAATCTAATGGGTCAATTGACGAGACAAAATATATCATGTCGTGAGTCATTTAGTCAAGTGTCTAAACATTAAAAATTCTTTTGCTACTTCATTTTAATAGCCTCTTAAAAACCGAAAAACAGAGAAATTTCAGCATCCAGGAGGTTAAGCTATATTAATTTGATCTTGAATCTTGAAGAAGATAAGTTTAGCACGTGCTCCATCGCAAAGTGTGAAGGCATTTGTCGAGTTCGCTTGCGTGACGTCACTTGGAAACTGCTGAAAAAGTTGGCATAAAGTGATATACCAGTAGATTGTTTTCTCATGATTGAATGTGATGCTTACTCATGATCACGGCTACAAAGAGGCGGTTCTGCAGCAATACATGTCTGTTTAGTGCCATAGCCACGCGCTTAGGTAGCTCCGCTAGTAGGATGTCTTCCTTAGAGGTGCGTTTTACGTAGTATTGGTTCTTGGGTGCAGTATCAATTCTGTTGTGGTTAACTTTCTCTTTAACTTCCTGTTAAGGAAAAGTCAACTCGTATTCTTTTTCCCTAATTTCCAATCCAGCGGCAACGCAGTATGCAGGATATATTTAAGAAAACCCTGTGAAAGACAGCTTTGCTACACTCCGTTTGTACTTCAACAAGGTGAGGAGCCAGAGTTGTCTGTGGAAATACTGGAAGCCGTTGGCTTCGTTAGGCATCTGGTAAACACCAACGATACTTTAGGTGAAACTGACAAATAGGTTTAGCGTCTGGTTACCACCTGAGTACCACTAACTGTCAACCAAATTTTCTGCTGCATGAGCTTCCTTTGCTTCAATCACAAATAATAAATAAAAGCTAGGCTCAGTATGCTGCCTAATGCGACCTTGTTAACAAAGTAATAAGGCAAGTATAAGAGCTTCGAACTGGCATTCTTAGTGAAAAACGGGAGTTCATCAACAGAAATTCCTATCAATATTTAAAAAAAATATGTCGGCACAAAAAATTTCGGATATGCGCAGAACCGATAGTTTACTGTGCATGAGTGCTTCTGAAATGTGCTTACACCTCCATTGACTCTATGTGCTTATCCTCATGACAAAGACTCCCTAAGTAATCCGCAAGGTCCGGTGAGTTAGGGATTTATTAGTAAATAAGATTTTTCCGGTTAGGAGCCTTAATAATTAAGTGAAAATAACAAATCATCAAGGATTTGTTGTGTTATTCAAACAGCCGCGCTGATGCTATTACCACAACTCGTAAGCAATCTTTCGTTGGTTCGTCCCATGCACAGTAGACCTGCAGGATAAATACCTCATTTGAGACTGTACAGCTCCACAAAGTCGCTCGATGGCGCACTAGGTGTCACGACAACACTCGCATCACATGCATATAGAAACCGTGTAAGCGGCCAGTGACTATAATTTAAAAACGCTTCACCTTGAGCAAAGACGGAGTGCAGCTGGGACAGACAGTGAAATAACTCTGCAGCAGTGCATATAAACCAAAGTAATGTTAACTTTATTGTTAAATACCCTACGAAGCCTTTCATGAACTCCTCACAGGTGAGAAAAATGGGAAAACAAAGGTTGTGGTAATAGTAATTTTCTTTGACTTGCGGTCCATCCTACATATGAATTGATGCATTCAAAAACAATGTCGTAGAAGCAACATTGGACTCACAGATACGTACACGTGTAGAAATTACTTATATGATGAGAAGGTTCTTCTTTTTATCAGTATTAGAGTATGCCCCTTCAACAATTTTTATTCAGGTATTCGCCAAAAGCTAATGACCTAGAAATCTGCAATTATGATCTACAAAAACAACGCTCATCTGCGACTCTTCATTTATGGATTCGCTGATCGAAACTTTCGCCCAAATTTCTCGGGTCTGTTTTGTTCCTGTCCTTCAGCGGGCTACCGTTCACCTGAAAGGCACAAGTGAAAAAAGTGTACAGTATTGCTCTTTAATTTGTCAGCGTTTGGCAATATGTTCGCCCGTGCGATGACTGGCATACAAAGTGTCCTATAGTGCTACGAACTGGGCTCTAGATGGATCGTGGAAAACTGTCGGAAGAAATTTATTCCACTCAGCAACTGCTCGAAATGTGAGAAGATCTTGCTCAATGAAAATGTGTGCTCTGAACTTGGAAATCTTACCATATCCTGACCGTGTGATTGCTTTGTCAACGGCTAAAACCTGTTGGCCAAATCTTTTTCGAACAGGGCATAAGTAAGAAGTGGGTCTCCTCGGAATTGTCGATACTTCAGTGGGAATAGGTCAAACCACGAGAAACCCGATATTCAAACACGTCCTTACACTACCATTATTTGCCTCCACACTTATGGTGATCCTTCTGACCATTGTACATTTGTACTTTCTTTGTAACTTATCATTACGCAGTTTGTACCACTTTCTATCTCTCGCTAAAATCTCAGCTTACTCCTCTTCTCTTCATACCGAATAACTTTTGTTTAAAATGAACGAAAAAGAAATATGGACACAATACAAATTCTGTACCTCGTTAATGTATTGCGTGTCAAAAGAGCAAAGTCCATCGACATACTGTTACTGCTCTCGGTCATTTTTCCAGTCCTGATAGTCGGTTTAGCCATGTTCACATAGACCTTGCTGGCCCGTGGCCTCCGTCGCACAATTTTTCGTATGTTTACACATACCTTGATCGTTTTACACGCTGGCCTATCGCCGTGCCGATCAAAGACACACACTTCGAAACCGTGCCTCATGCTTTTCTCGAGTCATGGATTGCCCATTACGGAGTACCAACAACAAGCACTACGGACCGCGGCCCACAGTTCCAGTCTTCGCTCTTTGGAGACCTTAGCCGTCTCCTTGGATCGACGCACATCCACACTACCGCTTACCACCCGTGTGCAAACGGTTTAGTCGAGCGTTCCCATCGACAGCTGAAAGCAGCATTGATTGATTGCGGTAGTCCTCAAAATTGGGCGGAGCATCTCCCGCTCGTACTTTTGGGGATCCAGTCTGCAGTGAAAGGGGATTTAGGCTGTTCGACCGCCGAAATGGTTTACGGCAGCCCTCTCCGACTCCCTGGCGAGTTTGCTGCTGAGCAGAAGGAAGCTGTGAGAGTAGACCCAACAATGTATGTTAATCGTTTACGCTCCTTTGTGAGAAATCTCAGAGCTCAACCAACGCGTTTACATACTCGCGCATCACAAATCTCCCCAGTGCTACAATATTGTGACTTCGTTTTCGTTAGGGTTGATCAGGTGAAGAAACCGTTACAGCCACCGTACGTCG